>NC_091246.1:111083484-111386515 GCF_042477335.2 Ovis canadensis
TCTTCCCAACCCAGATAGTGAACCGTGGTCTCCCGCCTTGCAGGCAGACGCTTTAACCTCTGACCCACCAGGGAAGCATAGTACTATTCAAATTAATGATTTTACATTAAGTGAGCTGCAGTAGTTAGGTTTTCAGAAAACTGAATTATTTCATTAAAGTTGTGCGGTCTCTGTGTGTGTAAAGTGGTTTGTATATTAGTACACCCTGTTATCCTTTTAATGTCTGACAGGTCCATAGTGATGTCCAGTTTCATTTCTGATATTGACGGTTTGTGTCTTCTCTTTTTCTTACCAGAACGCTCAGTCATGTACGACTCTTTGCAACCCCATGGGAAATTTTCTAGGCAACAATGCTGGAGTGGATAGCCTTTCCCTTCTCCAGGGGATCTTCCCAATCCAGGTCTGTCACACTGCAGGCAGATTCTTTAATGGCTGAGCCACAAAGGAAGCCCTACCAGAATGTTACCAACTTTTTAAAGCCAGAGATTCAGTTATTTGCTTTATTGATCTTTATTGGCTTTCTTTTGTTTTCAATTTCATTCTGTTTATGCTATTATTTTTAGTAGTTTTTCCCTTGGTTTGGGTTTATCTTGCTGTACTTCTTCTACATCCTTGAGTTGAGAGCTTCAATTATTGATGTAAAACATTCTTTTCTAATGCACACATTGAGTGCTATACATTTCCTTCTCAGCACTATTTTAACCATACCCTACAAATTTTGACGTGTTTTAACTGTATTTTCATAACCTTGACAATACCCCTTTTACCCATGGACATTTAGGAGGTATTTATCTTCTAAGTATTTGGAGAATTTCCTGTTATTGATTTCTTATTTGATGTTATTGAGGTTGGAGAACACAATCTGTATCTGCTATAAATTTTCTAATATTTCTTGAATTTTATTTTATGGCCTAGTACTTGGTAAATTCAGTCAGTTCACTCACTCAGTCATGACTAACTCTTCACAACCCCATGGACTGCAGCACACCAGGGTTCCCTGTCCATCACCAACTCCTAGACCTTGCTCAAAATCATATCCATCAAATCGGTGATGCCATCCAACCATCTCATCCTTTGTTGTCCCCTTCTCCTCCTGCCTTCAACCTTTCACAGCATCTGGGTCCTTTCCAATGAATCAGTTCTTTGCATCAGGTGGCCAAAGTACTGGAGCTTCAGCTTCAGCATCAGTCTTTCCAATGAATATTCAGAACCGATTTCCTTTAGGATTGACTGGTTTCATCTCCTGTTGTCCAAGGGACTCTCAAGAGTCTTCAACACTACAGTTCAAAAATATCAACTATTTAGTGCTCAGCTTTCCTTAAGGTCCAATTCTCACATGCATACATGTCTACTGGAAAAACCATAGGCTTGACTAAACGGACGTTTGTTGGCAAAGTAATGTCTCTGCTTTTGAATATGCCGTCTAGGTTGGTCATAACTTTCCTTCCAAGGAGTAAGTGTCTTTTAATTTCATGGCTGCAATCACCATCTGCAGTGATTTTGGAGTCCAAGAAAATAAAGTCAGTCACCTTTACCATTGTTTCCCCATCTATTTGCCATGAAGTGATGGGACCAGATGCCATGATCTTTGCTTTTTGAATGTTGATTTTTAAGCCAGCTTTTTCACTCTCCTCTTTCATTTTCATCAAGAAACTCTTTAGTTCCTCTTCTCTTTCTGCCATAAGGGTGGTATCATTCACATATATAAGGTTATTGATATTTCTCCCAGCAATCTTGATTCCAATTTGTGCTTCATCCAGTCTGGCATTTCACATGATGTACTCTGCATAAGTTAAATAAGCAGGGTGACAATATAGAGCCTTGACATATTCTATGCCCAATTTGGAACCGGTCTGTTGTTCCATGTCTTGTTCTAACTGTTGCTTCTTGACATGCATACAGATTTCTCAGGAGGCAGGTAAGGTGGTCTGGTATTCCCATCTCTTGAAGAATTTGCCACAGTTTGTTGTGATCCTCACAGTCAAAGGCTTTAGCATACTCAATGAAGCAGAAGTAGATGTTTTTCTGGCATTCTCCTGCTTTTTCTATGATACAGTGGATGTTGGCAGTTTGATCTCTAGTTCCTCTGCCTTTTCTAAATCCAGCTGGAGCATCTAGAAGTTCTCAGTTCATGTACTGTTGAAGCCTGGCTTGGAGAGTTTTGAGCATTACTGTGTTAGCGTGTGAGATGAGTGCAATTGTGCAGTAGTTTGTACATTCTTTGGTATTGTCTTTCTTTGGGATTGAAATGAAAACTGACCTTTTCCAGTCCTGTGGCCGCTGCTGAGTTTTCCAAATTTGCTGGTATATTGATTGTAGCACTTTAAATAGTGGTATATAGTGTGTGTGTGTGTGTGTGTGTGTATTATATAATCTGTTGGAGCTGAAAAATAATGTGTTTTGCTGTTGTTTGATGGAGTTTTCTATTTGATTCTGTTAGTTGATAATGAGTTCTTTCAAATCCAGGCCAATTTTCTGCTTAATTGTTCTAGGAATTGTTGCTAGAAGAATATTTAAGTCTCCAGTTATTCATCTATTTTTGATGATTATTCATCTATTTTTTGTTTCAGTTTTATCTCTTTTATTTCACATATTTCATAGCTCTGTTTTTTTTTAGTAGATACATATTAAGAACTGCTATGTATTCTTGGTAAGGTAGCTCATTTATCATCATAAATATCCATCTCTCATGAGTCTTTGCTCTGAAGTTTACTTTATCTAACATTAATATTGGCACTTCTACTTTTTGGATTAATAATTACATGACATATATTTTTCCATCACTTTACCATTAGCCAGACTACAGCATTATAATTGAAGTCAGTTTCTTACAGACAGCATATGGTTGGGTCATGCTTTTCAATCCACTTTGGTAATCTCTGTCTACATCTGGTGCATTTAGACCATCTACATTTAATATAATAATAGATATGTTAGTGCTTAAGTCTGCCATTTTTTGTGTGTTTACTATTTTTCTCTGTTTTTTATGCCTGTTTTTCCCTGCCTTACATGAACATTTTTAGAATTTCATTATCATTTACATGTAGTATTTGTATTGAACACTTTTGTATAGCTTCTCTGGTAGTTGCTCTAGGTGCTGCATGACATATACATAATCTATCAGAGTCTACTGGTGTCATTTTACCAATGTAAGTATAGGAAATTACCTCCCTTCATGTTCTTTTACACATTCCTTATCGACACAATAATTGCATTAGTTTACAAATTTAGAACAATATCAGAGAGGTTAATAACTGTTGCTTCTATCAGCAAATGTAACTGAAAACTTGAGTCAAAAAATCGGTTGTATTTACTCGTATTTTTACTCATTGTGTCCTTCTTCCCTAAGGTGGTGTTTGTCTGGAGTACACTGGTTATCATCTAAAAGTTTTGTCTCACTAGGGTGCCCCCTTTCCCGGTGCTTTGCCAGCAGGCACAAGGCTTATGCTGGGGCTTTTTGTGGATTTTCAGCTCCAAATTTAGTTTATATAAGATAAAAAGAAAATCCCAGGGAACTAACCACATGTCATTTCTTAGGACCCAAAATCCATAGCTCATTTGTTCACTTCTTACCACTGTTCAGTTTTCTCTCTTTAAAATTTTTTAAAAGATTTTTGTAATGTGGACCATTTTTAAAAAGTCTTTATTGAATTTGTTACATTATCACTTTTGTTTTTTATGTTTTGGTTTTTTGGCCATGAGACATGTTGGATCTTTGCTCCTTGACTAGGGATCCAACTCTCACTCCCTGGACTAGAAGGTGAAGTATTGACCACTGGACCACCAGGGAAGTCCTACCAGTCAGTTTTCTAATGCTAGCTTTATTTATACACCATCCAGAATATTTAGTTGTATTTAGCAGGAGGAATGGGAAAAAAATATACATCTGCTCCATTCTTTCCAGAACTGGAGGTCTTCTCTTCACTACCTTTAAAAGTATTAATTGTACCATCTTCTTGTTTTAAACAGAGTGATGACAGTTTTTTATAAGAATGAAAAATCATCACATACTCCTTTGGAATTAAATATTGAATTCTTGTCACCTCATTCAATTTTAAAAAGTGAGTACTTATAGTACAATATGTTATATTTAAATTTCATGACATGTTCTATGGTTTAGAACTCTAAAACAGTTTTAGGAATTGCTTCAGTCAGCTGTTCCTTCTGCATTTTATTTTCTTATCCTGAGATCTTCCATAAAAATAATACACAAATTTGTCTATATTTTCTATAAGCTTTGAGTGGTTGCTAAACAGTATTATATGTTAAGCTTTTTAATCACTAAGTCATTGTTTAGTTGTTTAATCACTGTTTAATCACTAAGTCATGTCTGACTCTTTTGAGATCCCATGGACTGTAGCCCACCAAGGTCCTCTGTCCATGGGATTTCCCAGGCAAGAATGCTGGAGGGGGTTGCCATTTTCCTTTCCAATACATGTATATATGCATTTCTTGAGAAGCCTGGTGGGCTACAGTCCATGGGGTCTCAAAAGAGTCTCTTTTCAGAAATCATGATAGTCTTTCTGTCCTCTTTCTTGCACAGGAGAAAAGACTTACAAATGCAAAAACTGATGTCATACATGCTATGAAAACCCACCTCAAAAAATTATTCAGAGTTCATGAACCTTTTGTGGCATAAATGGCTACATAAAGAGTGAAATGTAACAAAGCTGAGAGACAGAGAACCCCTTCTACAAAAGGAGCTCAGAAATATTCTAGGAAATAGTCCAGATTTAATTGGCAAGTGCTTAAGGGCTGCTCTTTCCTGCAGATCTGATAAGAAGTGGGAGCATATTTAAGACACTTTGAAAAACAAGGTGTCAGGATTAGGTAGAAAAACTATTAAGTGACTTCCTTTTGCCATGCCTGGCTACCTCAAGAAGGGTAAACTTAGGAAGCAGGTGACCTGACAAAACAGCCCTAAGATCAGGACGCAAGAGAATACACACACACACGCACACACATGCACACACACACACACACACAAAAGAGGAAAAGGAGTCATTGAAGAGAATAAGAGCTTCACAGAGCTGACTGTGTGGAAATGATTTTTAGAGTGGGTTTGTGCTGATTAAAAAAAATGTTAAGGTGGCTTTTGGTTTATTTCTACTTCTTTTTAAAGATAAAAAGATGCCGTCTATAATAATCAGTGACAGGATCCCTCTAAAGAGGAATTCTTAGTTTGAAAACATCCTTGATCCTTTTTAAACATAATTGGAAAGCATCTACATGAAAATGAATTAAAGCAGGAGGCAATAAAGCCTAACCAACAAGCTGCTTAAATAGCTATCCTGGAAGCCAGACAAAAAAAGATAAGATAAACCTTGCAAAAGAGAGTGCAGCACAAATATAAGATTATTTCAAGACACATTTCCAATCTAGTCCATTAGAAATGAAAGCTGAATAATAGAAACCGAATATGTAAGGACATGAAAACTATTAATGATGTTAAATTAGTCTGACAAAACAAAAAGAAAAAGTTAGCAATAATTTCTCCTCGATGAAAAAAGGGCCTGTTTCATTAGCAAAAAGAAACAGAAAATTGATTCCACTATGCTATGACCCACCGAGCTAGAATTCTAAGAAGTAGAGGAAAACAATATTTAGGCTCACAGGCATTCTGTACATCACAACCATCAAGCAGAAGAAAGATGACCTTGATTAAATACTCTGTAAAAAGTTCCCATAAAACGGCTCTACCACAGTTGTTAACACCCAAGCAGTGTGATTAGTTCAGAATCTGAGTACTGGAGATTCAAAGGGAAGTAAATGGAGTTGTTTAAGAAGAATACATGGTACAAGTTCTTATCTATTTGGGGGGATGGAAAGAAACTGCATGAATAAAATGTAATACACTAACTTTGCTCTTGCAGCCTTGAGTTGGAATACACTAGTGGAGAATACGTGTGGTGCTAACTCAGGAGAGAGGGAGGGGCTGTGTGAGCAGAGGCGCATGGTGCGACTTCTCAGAGGCAGTCACTCTTCAGTAGGGAGACAGCTTCTGAGCTGACACCTCTTGGGGTAGATTCAGCACTAGTTCCTGTGCTGCGTTGTGTTTAGTTGCTCAGTTGTATCTGACTCTCTGCGACCCCATGGACTGCAGCACGCCAGGCTTCCCTGTCCATCACCAACTCCTGAAGCTCACTCAAATTCATGTCCATCAAGTCAGTGATGCCATCCATCCATCTCATCCTCTGTCATCCCCTTCACCTCCCACCTTTAATCTTTCCCAGATTCAGGGTCTTTTCTAATGAATCAGGTGGCCAAAGTATTAGACTTTCAGCTTCAGCATCAGTCCTTCCAAAGAATATTCAGGACAGAATTCCTTTAGGATTGAATAGTCGGATCTCCTTACAGGCCAAGGGACTTTCAAGAGTCTTCTGCAACACCACAGTCCAAAAGTATCAATTCTGCAGCGCTCAACTTTCTTTATGGTCCCACTCTCACATCCACACATGACTACTGGAAAAACCATAGTTTTGACTAGATGGATCTTTGTTGGCAAAGTAATGTCTCTGCTTTTTAATATGCCGTCTAGATTGGTCATAGCTTTTCTTCCAAGGAAGAAGGTTTTCTTCCTTTGTCATAGCTTTTCTGTTTTGGAAGAAAAGCTTGGAAGGGGATCTTCACTGCATTACTATATTACTGAGGGTTCTCCAGAAAACAGAATCGATAGAAGACTATCTGTATCCATCTCTATACTTATCTCTATCCATCCATTTATCTCCATCCATCCATTTATCTCCTTTCTCCCTCCCTCTTTCCCTATCTCACTATTTCCCTCCCTTCCTCTTTCTTTCCTTTCTTTTTATACACACACAGCCATATCTTGGTAACCATGGGGACTAGATTATCCAGGAAGGCCAAAATCTGCAGGTATTCATGCCCTGTAGCAGGCCCTCCTCATCTGCAGATTCACTCAGCCACAGGTTGCATGTGCTCAGTCGTGTCTGACTCTTTGCAACTCCATGGACCATAATCTTCCAGGCTCCTCTGTCCATGGGATTTCCCAAGCAAGAGTACTGGAGTGGGTTTTCATTTCCTCCTCCAACAGATTGCACAGTGCTGTACTATTTGCTATTGAAAGGAATTCACATACAAGTGGTCCCTTGCAGTTCAAACCTGTATTAATCAAGGGTCAACTGTGTGTTTACAGGCACATGAACACAGACGTGTGTGTGCACACACACACACACACACACAATAGAAATTTGTTGTCTGGAAATGGCTCACACCATTATGGAGTCTGAGAAGCCTCAGACAAGTAGTCAGTCAGATGGACATCCAAAAGAACCAAGGGTACATCTCCATCCTGAGTCCAGAGACCTGAAACCCAGGAAAGCCAATGGTATAAATTCAAATTCAAGGGCAAGAGAAACCCCATATTCCAGCTCAACAGTTGAGCCAAGTTCCACTCACTGAGCCTTTGTGTCCTACTCAGGTCTTCAGTTAATGGGACGAGGCCCACCCACATCTGGGAGGGCCACCCTCTGCCCAGTCCTCCATTTCAAATGTCAGCCTCCTCCAGAAGCAGCCTCACAGACACACCAGAATAACTGTAAACAATTATCTCAGTACCCGTGACCCAGGCAGTTTGGCACAGGAAATTAGCCACCACAATTACCAACAAAACATATAAAGGAACTAAAAATGCATTAAAAGACAGCAGGCACTCAACAGATTATTAGCTATGGGGTATCGTTTCTGGCTTGGGAATATCTGAATGACAGACTTTCCAGCCCTGTTTTCCACTCTGGCTCTGATCTCACAGAAGCTTAATTGTGTGAGAGAAATTAAACTAGACAGAAGGAAAGAGAAATAGGATTTAAAAACTCAAAAAGGGAACAGTCCAAGTGAGAGTGAACTTTGAGCATTCATCATATCTCAGTCAGGAATAGCAATAAATTCACCAGTTAAAACAAAATTGAAGGAACTAAAGAATCCTCATTACGTGTGGAAGTATAACACCACAGAGCAGTTTCCATGACCTGGAAGAGAGGACTTTCTTCTCCTCTCTGTCAAAACTATACTTTTCCTGAAAGCAATCTCCCTGCATAATGAATGAAATGCAAAGTAAAAGGGAAAGATTTTATTTGATTAATGTCATCTGCTCTCCAAGAAAATTATTAAAAAAAAATTAATAACACCACTGAAATTAAGAACATTAGGGTAATATAAACATTATTCTTGGCTAAATAAAAATATGTTTAATCCATAGATTCAATGAAATTGAGATTCTTTTCATCTATTTTTTGCATGTCACCTTGATATCAATTATTTAGGCAGAGTGATCCCTGCCCACAGCCCATATTATCTGCACACAGTACAAAATAGATATTACCCAATTTATATAGAGATCTAATAAAATGTAAAAGAAGGATTGAGGACAGGTATTTTCATAAAATGAATATTATTTATTACTAAATGCTAAGCACTGTTCCAAGTATTCAAAACCCTTTATTCAGTTTTTAATCTTCACAACACCTCCAAGAGGTGGCACTATTATTATCCACTAAAAGTGAGCATCAGAGGACAGTCACACTGAAACCATACTCACAGAAAACTAGTCAATCTAATCACACTAGGACCACAGCCTTGTCTAACTCAATAAAACTAAGCCATGCCCTGTGGGGCCACCCAAGATGGGCAGGTCATGGTGGAGAGGTCTGACAGAATGTGGTCCACTGGAGAAGGGAATGGCAAGCCACTTCAGTATTCTTGCCTTGAGAACCCCATGAACAGTATGAAAAGGCAAAATGATAGGATACTGAAAGAGGAACTCCCCAGGTCAGTAGGCGCCCAATATGCTACTGGAGATCAGTGGAGAAATAACTCCAGAAAGAATGAAGGGATGGAGCCAAAGCAAAAGCAATACCCAGCTGTGGATGTGACTGGTGATAGAAGCAAGGTCCGATGCTGTAAAGAGCAATATTGCATAGGAACCTGGAATGTCAGGTCCATGAATCAAGGGAAATTGGAAGTGGTCAAACCGGAGATGGCAGGAGTGAATGTCGACATTCTAGGAATCAGCGAACTAAAATGGACTGGCATGGGTGAATTTAACTCAGATGACCATTATATCTACTACTGTGGGCAGGAATCCCTTAGAAGAAATGGAGTAGCCTACCGGGGTACAGCCCTGGTTGGATTCAGGTTATCCTCATGGGAATGGCATCAGTGACCTAGACAAATGATTTATTTAGAGATATAGAAAGAGATGAAGGAATATAGCAGTTAGGAAAATATAGGAGAGAAAGAGACTTATATTCCTTGGTTTACACAGAAAGTCAATAAAATCTCCAGACAAGAGACTTGCACCATTTACGTAGGCCACAAGTGCCCTCCCAGTCTCCCGAGAGAGTGAAGATGCAGGGTGCCTTCCCGTTCAGGTCTTAGAAGCCCAGGCAAATAAGTAAACACGACGGACCTCTGTGCTCCAGATAGGAATTAGCCTGAAAAGGAGAGTAAGAAAGAGAGAGAGAGAGAGAGAGAAAGAATTGAAAGAAAGAATGACATGAGGGAACCAGGCTTTCGTGGAACTGGTCCTGGTCCGTCTCTTTATTTTTCAGGGAAGCTTTTATACTTTAAGTCGTACGTAGATATAAATGTAAGAAGCTGCTCTGACCCTTATCTAAAGACAGAGTGTTCTTTGCATATCTTTGTTCTTACAAGGTTCTTATGTTTGTTTACAGTATCTTCTGGTCTGGAGACCAATTAACATTTTATGGCCCCATCTTTCTTTCTATTGATAAAGGTTAGTCAATCAGAAAACTTGTTTTCCCTTAAGGTATACTTAGTTTTAAGATAGTGATAAAGTTACATTCTTACATAGCAAGGATACAACAATGTATAACAAAGAAAGAGGAGTACACTGATTTATAACAAAGAGAAAATTCATTAACTCAAAAGTCTAGTATTGCTAACATCAAAACTACTATATTTCTTTTTCTACATTCCAATTACATTGATTAACATGCTCCCAGGTGCCTAAGGATATGGAGGTCTGGCGGCAATCATTAACTCAGCAATGAAACCCTTCACCAACATGATTTTTATCTTTAGAAAAGCCCTATGCTAAGACTTTCAAAATACTCCAAACTCTCTGTGCAGCTTATGGCTCAGAGGTTGTAAACAATCATGTGTGTAGTAGCAGGAGTGTGGATGATCCTGTCACACAAGCTAGTTTGCCAGCAGAGAGGTTTGACCAGAGACACTCCTTTTATATGCAGGAGACTATTAACTGGAGCTCTAACTTAATTTTCCAGAGAAAGGTGGTCATAGAGAGCCCCTGTTAATGTCAGAAAAGTATAGTATAACACACCGATTTTGGTTTCAGGGGTAGATGCTCGAGCAGATCTAAGGGACCCCTTGAGTCTTGATGTACCTTGCCCGCATGACCTTGTCATGGGTGGGGTCGGGTTGTCCCTCAAGTTCTGACCCGCCTTTGCCCATCAGGGCTCTTCCTCATGACCTTTGCTATGGGTGGTATCTCCCGTCCTGGCTCCTGGCAGCAGCCATCATGCTCAACAAAAGAGTCTGAAATGCATTACTTGGAAGCAATCTCAAAAACAACAGAGTGATCTACGTTCATTTCAATATTACAGAAACCCAAGTCTATGCCCCAACCAGTAACGCTGAAGAAGCTGAAGTTGAATGGTTTTATGAAGACATACAAGCCCTTTTAGAACTAACACCCAAAAAAGATGTCTCTTTCATTATATAGGACTGGAATACAAAAGTAGTAAGTCAAGAAACACCTGGAATATGGAATGAAGCGGGGCAAAGGCTAATAGAGTTTTGCCAAGAGAACACACTGGTCATAGCAAACACCCTCTTCTAACAACACAAGAGAAGACTCTACACATGGACATCACCAGATGGTCAAAACCAAAATCAGATTGATTATATTCTTTGCAGCCAAAGACAGAGAAGCTGTTACAGTCAGAAAAAACAAGACTGGGAGCTGACTGGGGCACAGATCATGAGCTCCTTATTGCCAAATTCAGACTTAAATTGAAGAAAGTAGGGAAAACCACTAGACCATTCAGGTATGACCTAAATCAAATCCCTTATGATCATACAGTGGAAGTGAGAAATAGATTTAAGGCACTAGATCTGATAGATAGAGTGCCTGATGAACTATGGACTGAAGTTCATAGTTCATTGTACAGGAGACATTGTACAGGACACAGGGATCAAGATAATCCCCATTGAAAAGAAATGCAAAAAAGCAAAATGGCTGTCTGGGGAGGCCTTACAAATAGCTGTGAAAAGAAGAGAAGCAAAAAGCAAAGGAGAACAGGAAAGACATAAGCATCTGAATGCAGAGTTCTAAAGAATAGCAAGAAGAGATAAGAAAGCCTTCCTTAGCAACCAATGCAAAGAATAGAGGAAAAGAACAGAATGGGAAAGACAAGAGATTTCTTCAATAAAACTAGAAATATCAAGGAAACATTTCATGCAAAGATGGGTTCGATAAAGGACAGAAATGGTATGGACCTAACAGAAGCAGAAGATATTAAGAAGAGGTGGCAAGAATACACAGAAGAACTGTACAAAAAAGATCGTCATAACCCAGATAATCACGAAGGTATGATCACTCACCTAGAGCCAGACATCCTGGAATGTGAAGTCAAGTGGGCCTTAGAAAGCACCACTACGAACAAAGCTAGTGGAGGTGATGGAATTCCAGTTGAGCTATTTCAAATCCAGAAAGATGATGCTGTGAAAGTGTTGCACTCAATATGCCAGAAAATTTGGAAAACTCAGCAGTGGCCACAGGACTGAAAAAGGTCAGTTTTCATTTCAATCCCAAAGAACGGTAATGCCAAAGAATGCTCAAACTACCACACAATTGCACTCATCTCATATGCTTGTAAAGTAATTCTCAAAATTCTTCAAGCCAGGCTTCAGCAATACATGAACCATGAACTTCCTGATGGTCAAGCTGGTTTTACAAAAAGGCAGAGGAATCAGGGATTAAATTGCCAACATCCGCTGGATCATGCAAAAAGCAAGAGAGTTCCAGAAAAAACATCTATTTCTGCTTTATTGACTATGCCAAAGCCTTTGACAGTGTAGATCACAAGAAACTGTGGAAAATTCTGAGAGAGATGGGAATACCAGATCACCTGACCTGCCTCTTGAGAAACCTATATGCAGGTCAGGAAGCAACAGTTAGAACTGGACATGGAACAACAGACTAGTTCCAAATAGGAAAAGGAGTACATCAAGGTTGTATATTATCACCCTGCTTATTTAACTTCTGTGCAGAGTACATCATGACAAATGCTAGACTGGAAGAAACACAAGCTGGAATCAAGATTGCCAGGAGAAATATCAATAACCTCAGATATGCAGATGGCACCACCCTTATGGCAGAAAGTGAAGAGGAACTAAAAAGCCTCTTGATAAAAAAGAAAGAGGAGAGTGAAAAAGTTGGCTAAAACTCAACATTCAGAAAGCAAAGATCATGGCATCCAGTCCCATCACTTCATGGGAAATAGATGGGGAAACAGTGGAAACAGTGTCAGACTTTATTTTCTGGGGCTCCAAAATCACTGCAGATGGTGACTGCAGCCATGAAATTCAAAGACGCTTTCTCCTTGGAGGAAAGTTATGACCAACCTAGATAGCATATTCAAAGCAGAGACATTACTTTGCCAACAAAAGTCCGTCTAGTCAAGGCTATGGTTTTTCCAGTGGTCATGTATGGATGTGAGAGTGGGACTGTGAAGAAAGCTGAGTGCTGAAAAATTGATACTTTTGAACTGTGGTGTTAGAGAATTTTGTTGAGTGTCCCTTGGACTAGAAGAAGATCTAACCAGTCCATTTTGAAGGAGATCAGCCCTGGATGTCCTTTTGAAGGAATGATGCTAAAGCTGAAACTCCAATACTTTGGCCACCTCATGCGAAGAGTTGACTCATTGGAAAAGGCTCTGATGCTGGGAGGGACTGGAGGCAGGAGGAGAAGGGGACAACAGAGAATGAGATGGCTGGATGGCATCACCGACTCAATGCACATGAGTTTGAGTGAACTCCAGGAGTTGGTGATGAACAGGGAGGCCTGGCATGCTCCAATTCATGGGGTCACAAAGAATCAGATACGACTGAGCCACTGAACTGAACTGAGAAATGAGCAAGGGCTTCACAGGTGGGTGGCTCAGTGGTAGAGAATCCACCTGCCAACGCAGGAGATGCAGGAGACATGGACTTAATCCCTGGGTCTGGAAGATCCCCAGGTAAAGGAAATGGCAACTCTCTCGAGTATTCTTGCCTAGAGAATCCCATGGGCAGAAGAGCTGGATGGGGTCACAATAGAGTCAGACATGACTTAGTGACTAAATAACAACAACAAAGGCAAGCACACTGAGGCGCAAAGGAGTGAAAATAACTTTTCCAACATTCTGTTCAGTTCAGTCACTCAGTCGTGTCCAACTTTTTGTGACCCCGTGAATCACAGCACGCCAGGTCTCCCTGTCCATCACCAACACTCGGAGTTCACTCAGACTCATGTCCATCGAGTCAGTGATGCCATCCAGCCATCTCATCCTCTCTTGTCCCCTTCTCCCCCTGCCCCCAATCCCTCCCAGCATCAGAGTCTTTTCCAATGAGTCAACTCTTCGCATGAGGTGGCCAAAGTACTGGAGTTTCAGCTTTAGCATCATTCCTTCGAAAGAAATCCCGGGGTTGATCTCCTTCAGAATGGACTTGTTGGATCTCCTTGCAGTCCAAGGGACTCTCAAGAGTCTTCTCCAACACCACAATTCACAAGCATCAATTCTTCAGCACTCAGCCTTCTTCACAGTCCATCTCTCACATCCATACATGACCACAGGTAAAACCATAGCCTTGACTAGACAGACCTTAGTTGGGAAAGTAATGTCTCTGCTTTTGAATATACTATCTAGGTTGGTCATAAGTTTTCTTCTAAGGAGTAAGCATCTTTTAATTTCATGGCTGCAATCACCATTTGCAGTTATTTTGGAACCCCCCAATAATAAAGTCTGACACTGTTTCCACTGTTTCCCCATCTATTTCCCATGAAGTGATGGGACCAGATGCCATGATCTTCGTTTTCTGAATGTTGAGCTTTAAGCCAACTTTTTCAGTCTCCTCTTTCCCTTTCATCAAGAGGCTTTTTAGTTCCTCTTCACATTCTGCCATAAGGGTGGTGTCATCTGCATATCTGAGGTTATTGATATTTCTCCAGGCAATCTTGATTCCAGCTTGTGTTTCTTCCAGTCTAACGTTTGTCATGATGTACTCTGCATAAAAGTTAAATAAGCAGGGTGACAATATACAGCCTTGATGTACTCCTTTTCCTATTTGGAACCAGTCTGTTGTTCCATGTCCAGTTCCAACTGCTGCTTCCTGACCTGCATACAGATTTCTCAAGAGGCAGGTCAGGTGGTCTGGTATTCCCATCTCTTTCAGAGTTTTCCACAGTTTATTGTGATCCACACAGTCAAAGGCTTTGGCATAGTCAAGAAAGCAGAAATAGATGTTTTTCTGGAACTCTCTTGCCTTTTCCATGATCCAGCAGATGTTGGCAATGTGATCTCTAGTTCCTCTGCCTCTTCTAAAGCCAGCTTGAACATCAGGAAGTTCACGGTTCACATATTGCTGAAGCCTGGCTTGGAGAATTTTGAGCATTACTTTACTAGCATATGAAATGAGTGCAATTGTGTGGTAGTTTGAGCATTGTTTGGCATTGCGTTTCTTTGGAATTGGAATGAAAACTGACCTTTTCCAGTCCTGTGGCCACTGCTGAGTTTACCAAATTTGCTGCCATATTGAGCAGCACTTTCACAGCATTATCTTTCAGGATTTGAAACAGCTCAACTGTGCCGGGGTCCAGCCCCAGTGGATCCAGGGTGATTCGAAGGTGGGGACGGAGTCGGCATCCTTGGAAATAACTTATTCAATTATAGATAGAGAGGGATTAGAAAATTAGCAGAAAAAAAGAGGCTGAATAACTTGGTTTACATGGAATACCAGTCACCACCTACATAAGCCGCAGGCGTCTTCCCGTCCTCCTGAAGGGAAGGAGGCAATGAGGTCCCCCACCCCGGTCCAGTCTTAGAAGCCCAGGCAAAATTAGCAGGCTTGGTGGGTATCCATGCACCAGATGGAAATTGGCCAGAAAATAGTAGGAGAGAAAAAAGGCTGAATAACTTGGTTTACGTGGGATACCAATAAAATTCCAAGACAAGGAATTTGCACCATCTATGTTGGGCCACTGGTGCCACTTGAATATCGGAAGGTGCCCCTCCTTGGGCCCCTTTTTGCATGGGCTTGAAAACCGGGGCAAGTAAGTAGACATGGCGAGCACCCACGCTCCAGATGGGAATTCAGCTAGAAAAATGGGGAGCAATAAAGAATGACATGGGGGAATCAGTCTTTCCAGAAACTGATCCCAATTTCTTTATTTTGGGGTTTGCATATATACCTTTTGTTACACATCGGGATGAATGCAGAGTCACGCGGGAGTCAGCAGTCCTGACCTTTATCAAAATCAGGTGCTTTACATAAATAAAGATCTTAGGGGTTTTACATCAACTTCTGGCCATGAGGCCTGCTGACATTTTATGACCCTTTCTTTCTGATAACCAAAACACTTATTTTTTCCAAGGGTGTTTTTTCTTAAACCAGGCACCACCCTCCAAATAAAGTTGCATTCCTATAGGGTGGGGGTATAGTGAGTTACAATCAAGAAAGGAATTTATTTAACCCAAGGTTAACATGATTAATCTTAAAGGTTAATACTTATTTCTCCTATATGCTAGTTATACTCATTATAAGGGCAAGGAATATGGAGATTTAACAGCAAATATCAGCCCAACAAATGAAAACCTTTCACCAATGTTCCCCTTAAGATCTATTTAGTCTTAACATAGTGATAAAGTTACATTTTCACATAGCAAGGACACAGTGATTTATAACAAAATACAGTGATCTATTACAAAAGAGAAAATTCATTAACTCAAAAGTCTAGTATTGCTAACCTTAAAAACTACTATATTTCCTTTTTTATATTGCAAATACATTAATTAATATATTCCAAGGTGCCTAAGGATGTGGAGGCCTGGAGGCAATCATTGACTCAACAATGAGAAAAGCCCTATGCTAATTAAGATTCTCAAAATAGTCCAAACTCTCTGTGCTATTTATGGTTGAGAGGTAGTAAACAATCATGTGCAGGAGTATGGATAATCCTGTCACACAAGCTAGTTTGCCAGCAGAGAGGTTTGACCTGAGACAACCTTGTCACACCCAGCGCAGGGAATTAGCAGCAATTATTGGCACAACAAATGAAAAACCCTTCACCAATATAATTCCTAACCAACCCACTATACTAATAATTTCTAACTTCCCAAAAGAATTTGCCTTTAGTAAGTCTAAAACATCTCGTGCCTCTCATGGTTGGGAGGCTATAAACAATCACATGTGGCTGGACTAGGTTCGTCCTAGATAACAGTCAGAGGAGTTTGGAAGTTGAAACACTCTTGTCATGCCCAGGAATTTTTATTGACTTGGAGCTGCAAGCGTACTCCTTCTCCGAGAGAAATGGTGATGGGGGAGAACCCTCCATAAAGTCAGAGGTGTAGGTGAGAGCATAAAACAGACTCTGGTTTTGGGGGTAGATGCTCGGGAACAGGGGGTTTCCTAAGGTTTGATCACGCCTTTGCGTATGCCAAGCCTCCTTCCTCATGACCTTTGCCATGGGCTGAGTTCCTCATGCTGGCTCCCAGCACAACTGGAATTCCATCACCTCCACTAGCTTTGTTCATAGCAATGCTTTCCAAGGCCCACTTGACTTCACATTCCAGGATGTCTGGCTCTAGATGAGTCATCACACCATCGTGATTATCTGTGTTGTGAAGATCTTTTTTGTACAGTTCTTCTATGTATTCTTGCCACCTCTTCTTAATATCTTCTGCTTCTGTTAGCTCCAGACCATTTCTGTCCTTTATCGAGCCCATCTTTGCATGAAATGTTCCCTTGGTATTTCTAATTTTTTTGAAGAGATCTCTAGTCTTTCCCATTCTGTTCTTTTCCTCTATTTCTTTGCATTGATCGCTGAAGAAGGCTTTCTTATCTCTTCTTGCTATTCTTTGGAACTCTGCATTCAGATGCTTATATCTTCCATTTTCTCCTTTGCTTTTCACCTCTCTTCTTTTCACAGCTATTTGTAAGGCCTCCCCAGACAGCCATTTTGCTTTTTTGCATTTCTTTTCCATGAGAATGGTGTTGATCCCTGTCTCCTGTACAATGTCACGAACCTCATTCCATAGTTCATCAGGCACTCTATCAGATCTAGGCCCTTAAATCTATTTCTCACTTCCACTTTTTAATCATAAGGGATTTGACTAAGGTCATACCTGAATGGTCCAGTGGTTTTCCCTAGTTTCTTCAATTTGAGTCTGAATTTGGTAATAAGGAGTTCATGATCTGAGCCACACTCAGCTCCTGGTCTTGTTTTTGTTGACTGTATAGAGCTTCTCCATCTTTGCCTGTAAAGAATATAATCAATCTGATTTCGGTGTTGACCATCTGGTGATGTCCATGTGTAGAGTCTTCTCTTGTGTTGTTGGAAGAGGGTGTTTGCTATGACCAGTGCATTTTCTTGGCAAAACTCTATTAGCTTTTGCCCTGCTTCATTCCATGTTCCAAGGCCAAATTTGCCTGTTACTCCAGGTGTTTCTTGACTTCCTACTTTTGTATTCCAGTCTCCTATAATGCAAAGGACATCGTTTTGGGTGTGAGTTCGAAAAGGTCTTGTGTGTCTTCATAAAACCATTCAACTTCAACTTCTTCAGCGTTACTGGTTGGGGCGTAGACTTGGATAACTGTGATATTGAATGGTTTGCCTTGGAGACAAACAGAGATCATTCTGTCGTTTTTGAGATTGCATCCAAGTATTGCATTTCGGACTCTTTTGTTGACCATGATGGCTACTCCATTTCTTCTGAGGGATTCCTGCCCGCAGTCATAGATATAATGGTCATCTGAGTTAAATTCACCCACGCCAGTCCATTTTAGTTCATTGACCTAGAATGTCAATGTTCACCCTTGCCATCTCTTGTTTGACCACTTCCAATTTGCCTTGATTCATGGACCTGACATTCCAGGTTCCTATGCAATATTGCTCTTTACAGCATCGGACCTTGCTTCTATCACCAGTCACATCCACAGCTGGGTATTGTTTTTGCTTTGGCTCCATCCCTTCATTCTTTCTGGAGTTATTTCTCCACTGATCTCCAGTACCATATTGGGCACCTAATGACCTGGGGAGTTCCTCTTTCAGTATCCTATCATTTTGCCTTTTCATACTGTTCATGGGGTTCTCAAGGCAAGAATACTGAAGTGGTTTGCCATTCCCTTCTCCAGTGGACCACGCTCTGTCAGACCTCTCCACCATGACCCACCCTACTTGGGTTGCCCCGTAGGCATGGCTTGGTTTCATTGAGATAGACAAGGCTGTGGTCCTAGTGTGATTAGATTGACTAGTTTTCTGTGAGTATGGTTTCAGTGTGTCTGCCCTCTGATGCCCTCTTGCAACACCTACCATCTTACTTGGGTTTCTCTTACCTTGGGCGTGGGGTATGTCTTCACGGCTGTTCTAGGAAAGCACAGCCGCTGCTCCTTACCTTGGACGAGGGGTATCTACTTACCACCATCCTCCTGACCTTCAACGTGCTATACCTCCTCTAGGCCCTTCTGCCCCCACGCAGTCACCACTCCTCAGGTTGCTCCTCCCGACTGCCACCCCTGGCCTCGGGCTCAGGGTGACTCCTCAGGGCCACCGCCCCAGGCCTCGGGCATGAGGTGGCTTCTCCAGGCCACCCCTGACCTTGAACGTGGGGTAGTTCCTCTTGGCCACCGCCCCTTGCCTCGGATGCGGGGTGTCTCCTCCTGGCCGCCACTGACCTCAGATGTGGGGTAGCTCCTCTCGCCCCTTCCCCTGGCCTTGGATGCAGGGTAGCTTCTCTCAGCCGCCGCCCCTGACCTCGGACACGGGGTTTCTCCTCCCGGCCGCCACTGACCTCAGATGTGGGGTAGCTCCTCCCGGCTATTCCTGCGCCATTGCAGCCTGGCACTCTCAGCCACTGCCCCACCCTCGGATGTGGGGTAACTCCTCTCCGCCATGCTTAGTGCACCGGGTTGCAGCCGCCTATGTGCTTAGTGCACCAGGTCGCATTACATAGCCATAAACTAGCAGAGGGGTCACTTGAACCCAGGAGTCTGGCTCTCAACTCTGGTGTCTTACCCACTACAAGACAGTGTAGTTCCTAGACCATTAGGAAGACAAATTACCATATATGATAACAATAGAATGAGCAATGCTTTCTCATTTACGTTAATGATGACATACACACACAAACAAACCTGTCTGAGACCTGATGATGTTGAAATAGTGAGTCATGAGCTGTACTAAGTGTATTGACTTCCTAGGGTGACCTCAACAAAATACCACAAACTTGGTGGCTTGAAACAATAAAATCTTATTCTCTCACAGTCTGGAGGCAAGAGTCCAAAGTCAAGGGCCGTCTTCTCTCTGAAGGCACTATGAAACAGTCCCTCCTGCCTCTTCCAGGTGACAGACCCCAGGCTTCCCAGACTTAAGTAACATTACCCCAATTTCTGTCTCAATCTTCCCAGAGTCTTCTCACCTGTGTGTGTGTGCCTGTGTGTCCCTCTCTGTCTCTTATAAGGATCCTTACTGAATTCAGGATCCACTCCAATCTAGTATCATTTCATTGTTATCCTTGTCTTCATGCCACCTTCACAGACTCTATTTCCAAATAAAATCATATTGTGAGATTCCAGTATACAGAGATTGTGTGTGTGGCGGGGGCGGGGGGGGGGGAGGATTGGCAGTGCTACTATTCAATCCTCTACAATGAGAGGATTCAGTGTTTAAACATCTTCCCATTAGTACTTTAGTTCAGTTCAGTCCAGTTGCTCAGTCATGTCCAACTCATTGAGAGCCCATGAATCGCAGCATGCCAGGCCTCCCTGTCCATCACCAACACCCGGAGTTCACTCAAATCCATCTCCATCGAGTTGGTGATGCCATCCAGCCATCTCATCCTCTGTCATCCCCTTCTCCTCCTGCCCCCAATCCCTCCCAGCATCAGTCTTTTCCAATGAGTCAACTCTTCGCATGAGGTGGCCAAAGTACTGGAGTTTCAGCTTTAGCATCAGTCCTTCCAAAGAACACCCAGGACTGATCTTTTAAATGGACTGGTTGGCTCTCCTTGCAGTCCAAGGGACTCTCAAGAGTCTTCTCCAACACCACACTTCAAAAGCATCAGTTCTTCAGCGCTCAGCTTTCTTCACAGTCCAACTCTCACATCCATACATGACCACTGGAAAAACCATAGCCTTTACTAGACGGACCTTTGTTGGCAAAGTAATGTCTCTCCTTTTGAATATGCTGTCTAGGTTGGTCATAACTTTCCTTCCAAGTAGTAAGTGTATTTTAGTTTCATGGCTGCAGTCACCATCTGCAGTGATTTGGGAGCCCCAAAAAATAAAGTCTGACGCTGTTTCATCTGTTTCTCCATCTAGTACTTTAGAGAGCCTGGTTATTCTTACTGAAATTCACTTCAGTATCATAGGCCTTCATGGAGTTGGAACTCCATTCAGGGCCCACTGGTAGACTCCAGCCCCAGTCAGAGGGCAGAATTCAGGGGAGATTCTGGAAAGAGCTGAATTAAGCTCATGAGGGCGAACTGGGGCTCAGGGGGAACTGGGGCTCAGGGGGAACCAGAAATAAGGTACTATAATGGGGGAAGACTACTGAGAAAGGCAGGCTGATACCTACATGTGTTGTATCACAGCAACATCTCGGTAAAGCTGTGGCATGCAGGGAGGTCAGGAGGTCACAGGGGCGAGGGGTGGAGGGAGAAAATGATGATAAGCTTACAGTAGGACCTAACAGGACCTGGGGGTGTGGACGGGGCTTGGGAGGAGGCCCCCCTGTGCCTGAATGCAGCTTTTCTAATGAATGTTGCTTTTCTTGGCAGCATTAGAAAGGATATAAAGGGAACCTCAGGGAGTGTGGAGGCCTCTCTAGGCAAACTTGCCAAAGACGTCAAATCGCCCCTGCCAAGGCTGCTGCACCTCCCAGCCCTGCCTCAAGGGTGATGCTCTGTCCTTTGACCGTGAGATCAGATGATGAAGTTCCCAGATAGGAACCCATGTGACCTTGAGATCAGAGGATGAAGTGCCCAGACAAGAAACCATGTGCTCCTTTTCCTCACTCAAAAGGTATATGTCAGAGAAAGTGCCAGGCCTGACTCGGAGCACTAACATGGGTTGTTGTTGTTAAGTTGCTCAGTTGTCTCTGACTCTCCGGAACTCCATGGACTGCAGCATACCTGGCTTCCCCATCCTTCACTATCTCCCGGAGTTTGCTTGAACTCACGTCCACTGAATCAGTGAGGCCATCCAACCATCTCATTCTCTGTCATCCCCTTTTCCTCCTGCCTTCAACACAAGAATGTCTGCAATTTGGGATACATAATAGATTTTAAGATGGATTAACAATGTTTTAGTTGAAACTCTAATAGCTTGAAAAAAACTTCAGTGTCCTTGGAAAGAGATGACTGAGAAGAAAAGCTGGCTAGAATGCTAAGGAGAGTTTATTTTATGTTTGAATCTCAGGGAGAGTGAGCAAAACTCCACAAATTTAAATCTTATGGTTTACTTTATCTATATGGGATTTATTCCCATTGTCCCCATTCTCCGTTTATTCCTCTCCCCCTTCATAGGTTACCACTCTAAAATACTTAATATATGTATTTTTGTTCTCATGTGTTTCTGCAAAATGTATAATTTATTTCATAGGAGTATAGATTTAATTTACTTAAGTGGTGCTCTCTATTCACACCTTTTTTCCAGTATTTTTTTTAAATTTATGTATTTATTTTAACTGGAGGATAATTACAATATTGTGATGGTTTTTGGCCTTCATCAACATAAATTGAACATAGGCATACATGTGTCCCCTCAGTCCTAATTCAACAATTTGGACTAGGATCCATTCATGTTGCCAGTAGTTTATCCAGTTGCTTCTAACTGCTGCTGAGTGTTCAGGGGTAGGAACCCACCAGATTTAACCTGGCCAACTTGGACACTCAGACCACCTTCAACACTGTCAACACAAACGTGCTGTGATGAACTTCCTTTTGCAGGTCCTTTGACATACAATAATTTATTGGGGGTATGTGTGCAGGAGATGACTAGCTGCATCTTGGAGGACATAGACAACCAGTTTGACTAAGCTGTGTCAGATTGTTCTCTAGGATGGGTGGAGCTTTCACCATCTCCTAAGCCTGCATCACATTCCTTCCCATCATCCAGGTTATCCAATGGGATGTCACCTGGTATTTTTCACAGTCTTACACATACATGTGTTACTCCCTCAGTCGTGTCTGACTCTTTGTGACCCTATGAACCATAGTCCATCAGGCTCCTCTGTCCTTGGAATTCTCCAGGCAAGAATACTGGAGTAGTTGCCTTTTCCTTCTCCAGGGGATCTTCCCAACCCAGGAATCAAAGTCAGGTCTTCTGCATTGCAGGAAGATTCTTCACTGTCTGAGACACCAGGGAAGCCTGGTGTATATACATACATACATAATCAGTATTTCTGTGGTTACTAATAAATTCTTAAGGTTTCTCTTCTAAAAATTGCTTCTTCATGTCATTTGCCCATTTTCCACTGAGGTTCTTTTTTGCTATCTGGTAAAGTTTGGAAGTAAGACGGAGCAACTTTGGGACAAAGAAATGAAAAGAAAGACAGGATAAAGACAGGTTGTCTTTAAGGACATCGGCGCTTATATGACAAAGTCTTTGGAGGTAAGAACACTTCATAGATTAACATAGCACCTCTCTTCCTGGAGATAATGGCCTTAAATGATTTAAATCTTCTTTAGAATTGAAGAGAGATTCTGGACAGACTCATTAAGGGAAAGAAATTAGTAAATAAAGACAGCTTTAGATGAGATGACGTTAAGAAAAAGAAATTGTGACATATATTAAGCCCAGAACTGACTCCCCAACAAAGTTCAGGAAACCTCTATCACTTGCATCAACTAAAAGTGACAGCCTCTTCTGAAAGAAACACTAGAAATAAAGCATAACCGATGGTCCTTCGTTACTGCGGGAATGGGTGAGATGCTGAAAATGGCCCTCCTGCTATTCTGTCCTGATTTATTGTGGCAGGCACGATCACAGCATAACATCCTTCTCACCTGCCCGCTTGTAAATACCTGGACACGCTCATGGAGAGAGACTAGTTTGGCTGTTATGTCCAGTGATGTTTAAAACTCCCGTTGAAAGCTGCCAATCACATAGGTAGTCAGGAGAGGCTGTATCCTGTCCACGGACGCAGACTGAAAGCAGCAAAAATGCCCCTTCCCTGTTTGCCCATTTCTACTCCCCCTAACTTTGAAAGAATCTAATCAGCCTGTTGATTCTTTTCCTAGATAAAAAGAAGTAAGGATGAAGAATGAAGTTAAAGAATCACTAGTTGTCTACTTCCAAGAGCCCTCTTAGCAACCCTGCAGGCAGATCACACAGGCAAGATAACATCAGAAGAAAGATTCATGCTGAACACAACCTCATGCCTTAGTGAGTCACTGAGATAATTCCCCATTTTCCCCTTTAAAATCCTTTCATGGCTCAGAAGAATTTTCCAAGTCAGTCTCAAGACATGAGTCCACCTTCTCCCCAGATTGGTGGATTTTCTGATTAAAACACCATCCCTTTCTACTGACAGTTGACTCTTGAATTATTGGCTTTTGAGCAGTGAACAGCTGAACCTGAGTTCCATAGCAAAAGTAGGGAAGATGGGCAAAAATAACCATTGGGGATGTGCAGCCCTGGTTATCACATCTGCTGCTTTCTGGGCACCTGGAGTTCAAGGGCTTCTCGTCCCAGAGGCAACACTTCAGTGACTCACTCTCAGGAATGGCTCCTCTCCGCAAGGTGCATGGCATATGGAGAGTTGAGTCATTTTTCTCAGTTGAACAGACAGATCCCAGTAAGAGTTGGAAAGGACATCTGAGGTAGAGGCAGCACTTTATCTGTTTATAATTTAATTTTATAAATTTCCTCCTCTCAGAGTCTTCTCTACAGAAACTACTTACTCATGTTGCTCTTTGACTATTGCACTAGGCTTTTTGTTCTCACTGACAAACACATATTCTACCATTTGACATTTATATGTAAAACACATCATGCTTTTTTATTTCTGAAATGGAACATAAGTATATTGAAATTTTAGTTTCAGGCCAGTTTATGTATTAAAGACCATGAAATAAGATATCAAGATTAATTATTTTTAAAGAAAAACATTATTTTCAGAAATTAAAACACACTGTACTAAAAGCTTGAGTCTTCTTATATTCACATAGTGCTCTTTGAATGTATATGAAAATCAGATCACTAAGTATAGAAACAAAAGTGTGTGTTAGTCACTCAGTTGTGTCTGACTCTTTGTGACCCCATGGACTGTAGCCCACCAGGCTCCTCTGTCCATGGGATTCTCCAGGCAAGAATACTGGAGTGGGTTGCCATTTCCTCCTCCAGGGCAGACCCTCCCGACCCAGGGATCGAGTCCTGGGCCTCCTGCATTGCTGGCAGATTCTTTGGGTTTGTGGACACAGAAGACTACCTTAGGCATTAATTTAACCACATGTTGTATATGTTCCAGGCCACTATCCCCTGAATAACAGTTATATCTGAACAACAGCTGTCAGGTTTCACACATTTACCTTATCTTAATGTGACTGATCAGGAGAGTTAGAAAGGGCCAAGCCCAATATAACTTCACTTTCAATCTCCCCCCTTCAGAATGAGGTTGATTATAGGATGATATCCACCCTATAGATCTGAGAAGCTATAAAGGGGTAATCCTTCTACAGCAGCTGTGCCATGCCCAGAATATATCAAGTGCTCAATAAACATCAGTGTGGCTACCAGGAGCACTCAGACAGCTTCAGGTCATCTTTGACTAGACCAGGACATACCATCAGTTCATTCTCCCATCTTCTGTCTTCACACCCATAAGAGGGTCTTCCCTCTGAACCCAGTATAAATGTTATGGGCAATCAGTAGATTCACAGTGTTAACTCTTTGATCCTTTCCAGCTTCATTCTACTATAGTTCAGTTCAGTCGCTCAGTCGTGTCCGACTCTTTGCGACCCCATGAATCGCAGCACGCCAGGCCTCCCTGTCCATCACCAACTCCCAGAGTTCACTCAGACTCACGTCCATTGAGTCAGTGATGCCATGCAGCCATCTCATCCTCTGTCATCCCCTTCTCCTGCCCCCAATCCCTCCCAGCATCAGAGACTTTTCCAATGAGTCAACTCTTCGCATGAGGTGGCCAAAGTACTGGAGTTTCAGATGCAAAGGACATCTTTTTTGGGTGTGAGTTCTAAAAGGTCTTGTATGTCTTCATAAAACCATTCAACTTCAGCTTCTTCAGCCTTACTGGTTGGGGCATAGACTTGGATAACTGTGATATTGAATGGTTTGCCTTGGAGACAAACAGAGATCATTCTGTCGTTTTTGAGATTGCATCCAAGTACTGCATTTCAGACTCTTTTGTTGACCGTGATGGTTACTCCATTTCTTCTGAGGGATTCCTGCCCACAATAGTAGATATAATGGTCATCTGAGTTAAATTCACCCATTCCAGTCTGTTTTAGTTCACTGATTCCTAGAATGTCGACGTTCACCCTTGCCATCTCTTGTTTGACCACTTCCAATTTGCCTTGATTCACGGACCTGACATTCCAGGTTCCTATGCAATATTGCTCTTTACAGCATTGGATCTTGCTTCTATCACCAGTCACATCCACAGCTGGGTATTGTTTTTGCTTCATTCTTCTGGAGTTATTTCTCCACTCTTCTCCAGTAGCATATTGGGCACCTACTGACCTGGGGAGTTCCTCTTTTGGTATTCTATCATTCTGCCTTTTCATACTGTTCATGGGGTTCTCAAGGCAAGAATACTGAAGTGGCTTGCCATTCCCTTCTCCAGTGGACCACGCTCTGTCAGACCTCTCCACCATGACCCGCCCTACTTGGGTTGCCCTGTAGGCATGGCTTGGTTTCATTGAGTTAGACAAGGCTGTGGTCCTAGTGTGATTAGATTGACTAGTTTTCTGTGAGTATGGTTTCAGTGTGTCTGCCCTCTGATGCCCTCTTGCAACACCTACCATCTTACTTGGGTTTCTCTTACCTTGGGCGTGGGGTATGTCTTCATGGCTGTTCCAGCAAAGCACAGCCGTTGCTCCTTACCTTGGGTGAGGGGTATCTAGTTACTGCCACCCTTCCTGACCTTCAACGTGGGATAGCGCCTCTTGGCCCTCCTCTGCCTGCACAGCCACTGCTCCTCAGGATGCTCCTCCTGGCCGTTGGCCCTGGCCTCGGGAGTGGGTGGCTCCTCCCAGCTGCCGCCCCTGGCCTCGGGCTCCGGTTGGCTCCTCAGGGTCACCTCCCCTGGCCTCGGGCATGAGGTGTCTCCTCCCAGCTGCCGTCCTTGGCCTCGGGCTCAGGGTGGCTCCTCAGAGTCAGCGCCCTTGGCCTCGGGTGCGAGGTGGCTTCTCCTGGCCACCCCTGACCTTGGATGCAGGGTGTCTCCTCCCAGCCGCCCCTGACCTCAGACGTGGGGTTGCTCCTCTCGGCCACCGCCGGGACCTCAGACGCGGGGTATCTCCTCCCGGCCGCAGCCCCTGACCTCAGACGCGGGGCAGCTCCTCCCAGCCGCCCCTGACTTGGACGCGGGGTAGCTCCTCTCGGCCGTTCCTGCACCGTCGCAGCCTGGTACTCTAGGCCACTGCCCCTGACCTCGGATCTGGAGTAGCTCCTCTCACAGCCGCCTGCGCTCATTCTACTACAATTCCCATTAAATCCAACTCTCTGCCTACTGCTTACATGCTTGCCCCCATGTAAGTGAATGTGGATAAACACACACACACACACACCACAAGCATTCTGATTTGTTTAACTTTAACTTTATACCCACAAAACAGTCTCAAGCAGGGCACTTTAAGGGCCCACCAATCCCTGTACACTTCTCACTCCACAGAACCAGACAAAATTTTATATCCTCCTCCATGAAAATCTCAAAACATCCTTCACATCTCCCCTCTTCAGATCGTTGCTCAGATGTCACCTTCCTGATCATGACTCTGATTCTTGTGGAACTGTGATCCCATAGAACCCATTCTCCCAGCCTTGATCGGTACTCCCCGCCGGACTTCCCTCTGTGTACCCTGCCATGTCACGTGCTTCTGTCATAGGCATGGTGTTTTTCTCCCCTAATAGAACATGAGCCCCACAAAGACAGAAATGTTGCAAACAAAATTCATCCTGCTTACAGACATATCTCTATAGCCTCTAACGCTGTCAGGCTCATAATACTTCCTCTCGGAATAGTCATTCAATAAATGCATCAATATAAAAAGGATGCTTGCTTACAAAATGGACAAAGAATTGGAAAATAAAATTCCTTTAGTAATTCAGAAACGTTGGGCTGAAGGTTGAGTGATAATGGATTTTTCCCACTTGGGAGAAGGGTTTTGGGTGATAATCACCAGAGAGAAATGGAATTAATCAACATCTTAGGTGGACATATCTTAGAAACACACTGCAACTTGAGTAGGCAAACTGTCCCTGCTCTCTCTCTCCTATGAGTGGGGCCTGGAGAGACAAGGGGAATGAACTCTTCCAAGAGTGTGGATTCTCATGAGCTGGGGCAGAGGCAGTGAGAGAAAATGTGAGGGGTCTGAGCTGGATCCCCCAGATCTACCCTCAGAGAAGTAGTGCAGACACAGGTGGTGGGAGTTCTCTGGCAGATGAATCATGTGAAATGGACGGAGTGTTGGAACAAAAGCTCCAGAAGGCCCTGGATTTCTCTCTGACAGCCCTTGACTGTGTAACAAGCACTAATTACTTGGGGCTTAAGGGATTTGGGGGATTTTTGTTCTGTTTTTTTGTTTATAAAATAAAAGCATTTGTGAATTCAGGAATATTTGTTCTCAATTTCGTTCAATACTTCCAATGTTCTCATTTGGAAACAGAGTTTTTGATCTCAGGCCTCTGTTTTTTTACCCAAAGACTTTTATCAAGATAAATTATGTGACCAACAGAGAAACTAAAACTTCTTGGATTCTATGATTCCTTATAAACTACAAAATGCTACCTATAAAACCTGAATTATGCCCATTTTACAAAAGCTAACACCTGTTTCACAAGTGTTGTATGAGACATTAAGCTAGCTCATTCGTGAATTAATTTTTAATATGTACTTTCATGGACCAGATGAGATGTGGAAAAAGTAATCGAATAGCTTCTTCCAATAAGAACATTGCATAGGTGGATAAACTAGAAACAAAGGTTTTAGCTGTATCACTCGGGGCTTTTAGTAAAAGAACAAACAGAACCCGGTCTGTCTCACTGATACAGAAGAGAAGCTTGCTCCATGAAACCATGTGGCTCCTTTATGCCAGGAGCCAGGCTCCAGACCCTAGGGCAGAGTTTACATGCAGCCACATCTCACACTGCCTGCAGGACCCTGATCTGTTCTGCTGTCACACCTGTGACATGTCACCCCCAAAAGACACAACGTGTCTGCTGCATACTTGTCAGAAGGTCAATTCTCCCCCACAGGCCTTTGCTCTCACCTCCCACCTTCAAATCTATTTTGTCTCTTCATTGGTAGGAACTAAACCACACACCTGGGACTTCCCTGGTGGCTCAGAAGGTAAAGCGTCTGTCTACAATGCAGGAGACCCAGGTTCAATCCCTGAGTTGGGAAGAGTCCCTGGAGAAGGAAATGGCAATCCACTCTAGTACTATTGCCTGGAAAAACTCATGGACAGAGGAGCCTGGTAGGCTACAGTCCATGGGGTCTGAAGAACCGGACATGACTGAGCGACTTCACTTACACTTTCACTTTCAAGCCACAGTTCAGTAAAGTTCAGTTCAGACACTCAGTCGTGTCCAACTCTTTGCGACCCCATGAATCCCAGCACACCAGGCCTCCTTGTCCATCACCACCTCCCTGTCCATCACCATCTCCCAGAGTTCACTCAAAATCAAGTCCGTCGAGTTGGTGATACCATCCAGCCATCTCTTCCTCTGTCATCCCCTTTCCTCCTGCACCCAATCGCTCCGAGCATCAGAGTCTTTTCCAATGAGTCAACTCTTCACATGAGGTGGCCAAACTCCTAGAGTTTCAGCTTTAGCATCATTCCTTCCAAAGAACACCCAGGGTTCATCACCTTTAGAATGGACTGGTTGGATCTCCTTGCAGTCCAAGGGACTCTCAAGAGTCTTCTCCAACACCACAGTTCAAAAGCATCAATTCTTCAGCGCTTTCTTCACAGTCCAACTCTCACATCCATGCATGACCACAGGAAAAACCATAGCCTTGATTAGATGGACCTTTGTTGGCAAAGTAATGTCTCTGCTTTTGAATATGCTATCTGGTTGGTCATAACTTTTCTTCCAAGGAGTAAGCATCTTTTAATTTCATGGCTGCAGCCACCATCTGCAGTGATTTTGGAGCCCAAAAAAAATAAAGTCTGACACTGTTTCCACTGTTTCCCCATCTATTTCCCATGAGGTGATGGGACCAGATGCCACCATCTTCGTTTTCTGAATGTTGAGCTTTATGCCAGCTTTTTCAGTCTCCTCTTTCACTTTCATCAAGAGGCTTTTTAGTTCCTCTTCACCTTCTGCCATAAGGGTGGTGTCATCTGCATATCTGAGGCTATCGACATTTCTCCTGGCAATCTTGATTCCAGCTTGTGCTTCTTCCAGCCCAGCGTTTCTCATGATGTACCCTGCATATAAGTTAAATAAACAGGGTGACAATGTACAGCCTTGATGTACTCCTTTTCCTATTTGGAACCAGTCTGTTGTTTAATGTCCAGTTCTAAATGTTGCTTCCTGACCTGCATATGGGTTTTTAAAGAGGCAGGTCAGGTGGTCTGATATTCCCATCTCTCTCAGAATTTTCCAGTTTATTGTGATCCACACAGTCAAAGGCTTTGGCATAGTCAATAAAGCAGAAATAGATGTTTTTCTGGAACTCTCTTGCTTTTTCCATGATCCAGTGGATGTTGGCAATTTGATCTCTGGTTCCTCTGCCTTTTCGAAGACCAGCTTGAACATCTGGAAGTTCACGGTTCACATATGGCTGAAGCCTTGCTTGGAGAATTTTGAGAATTACTTTACTAGTGTGTAACATGAGTGCAATTGTGCGGTAGTTTGAGCATTCTTTGGCATTACTGTTCTTTGGGATTGGAATGAAAACTGACCTTTTCCAGTCCTGTGGCCACTGGTGAGATTTCCAAATTTGCTGGCATATTGAGTACAGCACTTTCACAGCATCATCTTTCAGGATTTGAAACAGCTCAACTGGAATTTCATCACCTCCAATAGCTTTGTTTGTAGTGATGCTTTCTAAGGCCCACTTGACTTCACATTCCAGGATGTCTAGCTCTAGGTGAGTGATCATACCATCGTGATTATCTGGGTTGTGAAGATATTTTTGTACAGTTCTCTGTATTCTTGCCACCTCTTCTTAATATCTTCTGCTTCTGTTAGGTCCATACTATTTCTGCCCCTTATTGAACCCATTTTGCATGAAATGTTCCCTTGGTATTTGTAATTTTCTTGAAGAGACCTCTAGTCTTTCCCATTCTGTTGTTTTCCTCTATTTCTTTGCATTGACCGCTGAAAAAGGCTTTCTTATCTCTTCTTGCTATTCTTTGGAACTCTGCATTCAGATGCTTATATCTTTCCTTTCCTCCTTTGCTTTTCACTTCTCTTCTTTTCCCAACTATTTGTAAGGCCTCCCCAGACAGCCATTTTGCTTTTTTGCATTTCTTTTCCATGGGGATGGTCTTGATCCCTGTCTCCTATACAATGTCATGAACCTCCTTCCATAGTTCATCAGGCACTGTATCTATCAGATCTAGTGCCTTAATTCTATTTCTCACTTCCACTGTATAATCATAAGGGATTTGATTTAGGTCATATGTGAATGGTCCAGTGGTTTTCCCTACTTTCTTCAATTTAAGTCTAAATTTGGCAATAAGGAGCTCATGATCTGAGCCACAGTCAGCTCCCGGTCTTGTTTTTGTTGACAGTATAGAGCTTCTCCATCTTTGGTTGCAAAGAAATTAATCAATCTTATTTTGATGTTGACCATCTGGTGATGTCCATGTGTAGAGTCTTCTCTTGTGTTTTTGGAAGAGGGTGTTTGCTATGACCAATGCGTTCTCTTGGGGAAACTCTATTAGCCTTTGCCCTGCTTCATTCTGTATTCCAAGACTAAATTTGCCTTTTACTCCAGGTGTTTCTTGACTTCCTACTTTTGTATTCTAGTCCCCTATAATGAAAAGGACATCTTTTGGGGGTGTTAGTTCTAAAAGGTCTTGTAGTTCTTCATAGAACCATTCAACCTCTGTTTCTTCAGCATTACTGGTTGATGCATAGACTTGGATTACTGTGGTATTGAATAGTTTGCCTTGGAAACGAACAGACATCATTCTGTCATTTTTTAAGATTGCATCCAAGCACTGCATTTTGGACTCTTTTTTTTTGACTATGATGGCTACTCCATTTCTTCTAAGGGATTCCTGCCTGTAGGCGTAGATATAATGGTCATCTGAGTTAAATTCAAGCCACACACCTAAGCTAATTAATGAAATCACAGAGACTAAAGGGCAAAATGGCATCAGTGATAAAGAAGCCACTTCCAAAGCAGAAACATAAGAGACACGAGTTCGATCCACTGGTTCAGAAGATCTGCTAGAGGAGGGCATGGCAACCCACTCCAGTAACCTTGCCCAGACAGTTTCATTGACAGAGGAGCCTGGTGGGCTACCGTCCATGGGGTCACAAAAAAAATTGTATTTGACTGAAGCAACCTAACACACAAGGTCCTTTCCGGATCTGAAAAGCCATCCATCACTCAGTCATGCCACTGGTAGATATTGACCACATACGCAAAAATTAAGATGCCCAAATTAGCTACTTTTCTCAGTGCACTGATTTTTTAGGATGAAATAGTTTTATCTCTTTCAGACTTGATCATCTTTATCAATAAAAAGATTTTATTAATTTAAAATTAGCTTTTAAATGCACATGGATTATAGGAATGCATTCTTATCAAAACCAAAGAAAAGCATAATAGTTCTGTCACCTCTCATCATTGCCGTTATGGTGGCCTGTTCTTCGTCATATTGGTGGAAATGACTATCACCAACCTGGTAGATTTCCTTCTAGAGAGTTTCCATTCTTGATTCTCTTAGGATCTGAGGAAATGTAATTAATTTTATGGCTAACTCAGGCAAGTATCAATTTACAATAATAATGAGTTTATACCAACAGACTCTTGAAAAAGAGATTTTCTAAAAAGTGTTGACTATTACATACTAAACTAAATGCTAATAGTAGATAATAAAATATATATTATAGATATTTATAATGTTGAAAAGTGAGTATTACATTTAGAAAATCATGGGAATCTAAAAAGGCACAATGTCCTAAAATATCATTTTAGCAAAACCACAAAAAAAAAAGGGTCTTCTAAAACTCAAGAAAATGATTCCACTTGTCGAATGCTTTAATTTACGATTGTGTTTAAAACTCAAATCTGTACTTTCAGGTAAGCTATTTATATAGTTCAATATGCAGATAAAACACTCATAACACAGTACCCATTTAATCTTAATACTTGAGATTGTAGTTTAAAGACACTTTCGCTCTGGGTTTCCCGGTGACTTACGTGGTAAAGAACCTGCCTGCCAGTGCAGGAGACACAGTTCCATCCCTGGGTCTGGAAGATCCCCTGGAATAAGAAATGGCAACATACTCCAGTATTCTTGCCTGGAAATCCCATGGACAGGAGTGCCTGCAAGGCTACAGTGCATGGGGTCACAAAGAGTCAGACACAACTGGGCGCACATGCATTTTATGGAGGATCTGCAATAAATTATGTCTACAGAAAGCATCATCCTTATTACAGAATATTGGTGGAAAGTTCTATATACAATTTTGCTCTCATTGTGTGTTGTATTTCATGGGTTAATATTCTGACCACAGATAATAGGAATTGCTAATTATTCATTGAAGAACTGAACTGAAATTCATTTGATTATGTGCAGCTAAGTGTGTTCTGTGTCAGACCAATGAAACATGCTGGATCTACAGTCAGATCACAGAACAGGCGCACAAACTGTGGCAGGTTACTTAATCTCTCTCATTTCTATACCCTTGTTGCTAATTTTAAAATGATCATAAGTGTAAGAGGACCTAATTCATGGAGATATTGTGAAAGTAAATAAATTAATCCATGTGAAACATCCACAATAGTATTTGGTACACACTAAGAGCTCAATAAATGTCATTTATCATTATTACCACACTATAATTGTTGCTTTGTTGTTATAAGTAGGTTTCTATGACTGCAAAGATTACTTTCACAAACTCATGTATCTAATGAGTGAAATTTTGATTCAAATATCTATAATTGATATTTAGTGTTCTTATGCCCAAAAGTTTTAGTTATAACTTAAATTTTTTCTAATATGTACTTGTATCCTTTAAACAAAAAGTAGCTGAAATTCATACAGTCTATGCTAGTTTCTAAGATTTATCACACTCTTCTTGGCTTAAACTTCTTTCCAGAGCTCTAAGGGAAAAATTCTTCTCTAAACATCAATTTCAACACAATTGATGAAACTGAATATTTTAAGAGAAAGGAAATTCATTGACATGTGTTTCATAACTGGTATATTATTATAACAAAAACGTTCACAAAATTTCCTAATCTCCCCAAATATCTGGTAGACCACTCTAGAATGTCAGCACTATCCCTGTGGGATGGGTCTTTCCCTGTAAGATCAGAAACAGGACAAGCATGCCCATTTTTCCCACACAGTTTTGGAAGTCTTAGCCACAACATCCAGAGGAGAAAAATAAATTAAGGAATTCAAATTGAAAGCAAGATAACTGTTTGCAGATGATATAACACTATACATAGAAAATGCTACTAAATCTCATTAATGAAGCTGGTAAAGTTGAAGGACACGAAATTAATACACAGAAATCTGTTGCTTTTCTACACACTTACAACAAAATATCAGAAAGAGAAATAAAGGAAACAATCCCATTCACCATTGCATCAAAAATATAAAATAAAATAAAATACCTAGCAAAAAACCTTCCTAAGAAGGCAAAAGATCTGTTTACAGAAAATGATGTTAATGAAAAAAACTGAAGACTACATTCACAGATGGGAAGATATACCATTTTGGGGGATTGGAAGAATTGAAATTGTTAAAAATGACCATGTTACTCAAGGCAATTATAGATTCAGGGCAATCCCCATTAAAATACAAATGGCAGTTTTCACAGACCTAGAACATTTCTGCTACTTATACAACCACACACACAATTCTCAGAAGAGACCAGGAAGAGTTGATAAATGTCAATGCCCTATCACTTAACCATCTAGTTCCATCTGCTTAGTTCAACTTTGTTCCAAGTTATACTTTGTTCCAGTTATACTTTGTTCCAAGTGAAATTCTCTTTCGTTGTTAATCCATCTTCCTATTTTTTATTATCTTTCTTTTTGGAGCCCTCTTCCAGTTTTCCAGCTTTCAGTAAATCATCAAAACAAAAGTGAACACCTACTAAAATGGACACACTCCCTGCAAATTTTTTTTATTGCATTTCCTTTCTTCCAAGCAGAGTCCTTTTTGATATGTTATTTTCATAAGGTTTGCTGGTGGGGGAGGCAGCTGGGTGACTTGTGATGAGTATAAACTTTCCTACTTTTTAGATAGCAACTCCTACTTTCCAGAGTCTTGCTCACCCGCATTTGACCCGTAATCATTTTTGTATCACTTCTGGATAACTAATTTTTACTGATGCTATACTCACTCTAATTTTCTTCAAGTACATTCTCTTATAATATCGTTATAACTCTCCATTTCCCAAATTAGTCACCAACTTGGTAGAATTATTACATTTAAGTGACCATATTATATATTCTCTCATCTAAATCTTTCATTAATACAGCAAACAATATTACCACCAACCCTGATTACTGCATTTTAGTTGCTCCCTTACTTTTGAGTTATTTAGAGCAGACTTTTAAATTCCAATTTCCTGCCACTCACATTTGCTAAGACCTCTTTGATCTAAACCTTATTTCTAAAAGAGTCTGATAAACATCCTGTGAGATAAAATCTTTAGCTTCACTAAGCTGAAATCATATTACTTTTTGCTCCCTGTCATTTACCTTCCAGGACAATCACTTTTATATGAAAAAAAAAAAAAGAAAAAGCAGCTTAAGTTGACAGAACTCGTCAGCTTACATTAATTATTGTAATGTGTAACATATCACCAACTTTGAAAACTGCCTTTACGCTCACCCAGCCTTCTTCCTCAGGGTCTGCACATTCACCCTGGTTCAGGTTTTAGGAACCACCCTCATGGTCAGTAAGTTCTCAAAAGTAACAGGCAGTTTTCTTCAGTGCTGACAACAAATTCTCATATACCAGGAATGTAATCTGCATAGGAAATGACACAAGATGCCTAACAGAAAACTACAGGAAATGCCTAACCTGTTAGCACAAACTTTACACAGCCCCACCTATACAGGGATCAGCTCCGACAGCAGGCAGAATGTAGGTGACCTTCCAAGTGAAACAAGAGATTTAAAAGTAATTTTTCCAAATGTTTTTTTAAAAAGCCAGCTGACAAGAACTGTTTCCCATCATCCTTTTCAGACGTCTCACTTAGCTTATTTTTGTGATTAAAGGCTTTCGTACTTTCCTTTATTCCTTATGTAAATTGCATCCACTTTGTTTTGTGTGCCCATGCAGCTGTTCAAGGGATTCCATTAAACCTCTGAGTGCAGAAGATGTCAAATTTCTCTCATAAATAACCCTGAATAAGAAATCAAAGTATTTAAATAGCATACACCATCCACTTTTCCAGATGTTACCTATGGCTTATTTCCAATAAATCTCTGTTTACCATGGGGGAATACTACATGCTACCAATAACAACCTCCACCTTGAAAGTCAGCTGCAACATTAAAAAAAAAAAAAAAGAACTAGAAATTTCTTAATTTTTTGAATTAGTTGATGCCTCTGCCCCCAAATTCTCAGGGATTCAAATCACTGCATGTATACAAGAAGCTTGGCTCCTGTTATAACAAGAGGGAAATGTGTAGGGCACAACTTTTGAAAAAATGGCATAGCCCAAGAACACAGTTATTCTGCTCTAATAAACCAATTAGAATCAAATGGGTCAAGACAGCACACAAGTTGACTATAATAAGATCTTGATCCTCAATCAGCAAGCTAAATGACAAACCCAAAGGCACTATGACAACTCCATCAGTTCAGTTCAGTTGCTCAGTCCTGTCTGACTCTATGCGACCCCATGGACTGCAGCATGCCAGGCTTCCCTGTCCATCACCAATTCCTGGAGGTTGCTCCAGCTCATGTCCATCAGCTAGGTAATGCCATCCAACAGTCTTATCCTCTGTCATCCCCTTCTCCACCTGCCTTCAATGTTTCCTAGCATCAGTGTATTATCTAGTGAGTCAGCTCTTTGCATCAGGTGACAAAAGTATTGGAGTTTCAGCTTCAGCATCAGTCCATCCAATGAATATTCAGGACTGATTTCCTTTAGGATTGACTGGCTTGATCTCTTGCAGTCCAAGGGACCCCCAAGAGTCTTCTCCAACACCACAGATCAAAAGCATCAATTCTTCAGTGTTCAGCATTCTTTATGGCCCAAATCTCACATTTTTACATGACTACTGGAAAAATCAGCTTTGGCTAGATGGACTTTTGTAGGCCAAATAATGTCTGTGCTTTTTAATACATTGTTTAGATGGTCATAGCTTTTCTTCCAAGGAGCAAGCATCTGTTAATTTCATGGCTACTGTCACAATCTGCAGTGATTTTGAAACCCAAGAAAATAAAGTCTGTCACTGTTTCCATTGTTTCCCCATCTATTTGCCATGAAGTGATGAGACCAGATGCCATGATCTTTGTTTTTTGAATGTTGAATTTTAAGCCAACTTTTTCACTCTCTTCTTTCATCAAGAGGAGTTAGTTCCTCTTTAATTTCTGCCATAAGCATGGTGTAATCTGCATATCTGAGGCTACTGATATTTCTCACAGCAATCTTGATTCCAGCTTGTGATTCATCCAGCCCGGCATTTCACATGATGTACTCTGAATATAAGTTAAATAAACAGGGTGACAATATACAGCCTTGACATTCTCCTTTCCCAATTTGGAACCAGTCTGTTGCTCCTTGTCTGGTTCTAACTGTTGCTTCTTGATCTGCCTATAGATTTCTCAGGAAGCAGGTAAGATGGTCTGTTATTCTCATCTCTTGAAGAATTTTCCAGTTTGTTGTGATCCACACAGTCAAAGGCTTTAGTATAGTCATTTAAGCAGAAGTAGATGTTCTTCTGGAATTCTCCTGCTTTTTCTATGATCCAGTGGATGTTGGCAATTTGATCTCTGGTTCCTCTGCATTTTCTAAATCCAGCTTGAATATTGGGAAGTTCTTGGTTCATGTACTGTTGAAGCCTAGCTTGAACAATTTTGAGCATTACTTTGCTAGCATGTGAGATGAGTGCAATTGTGTGGTAGTTTGAACATTCTTTGGCATTGCTTTTCTTTGGGATTGGAATGAAAACTGACCTTTTCCAGTCCTGTGGCCACTGATGAGTTTTCCAAATTTGCTGGCATATTGAATGTAGCACTTTAATAGCATCATCTTTTATGATTTGAAATAGCTCAATTGGAATGGAACTGTCAAAACACTAAGGAGTGGTGGATGGCCCAATTCTTGGAACTCTCTGCCCCTTCCCAAGAACAGTTGGAATAATCCTCCCCCTTATTAGCATATGAAATTACCCTGCTTATAAAAACTAACCATGTTACATTTTGTGGCCACACCACCCTCTGCGACAGCCCACACTCTCCATCTGCGACAGCCCACACTCTGTCTGTGGAGTGTGCTTCTCTCTGAATCTGAATAAATCCGTTTCTTACCTGTCACTTTGTCTTTCACTGAATTCTTTCTGCACTGAGACATCAAGAACCTAAGCTGCATTCGGTTTTGAAACCAGCTACCATGGGTTTAGACTGGGTTGAGTCCCAGCCATGTAGGTTCAAGTGCCAATCTGAGGTAAACGGTTTCATTGTTAGGGAAATTAAAACTGAAGACTTGTTCAAGCTTCAGTAGACAAAGAAAACCAAGCAGGCCTCTAACCTTGATTCAAACCGCCTGGATGCCACTCTGGGTACCTGCCTGTCTGCTCACCCACAGACTATTTCCAGGCAGCTGGGCAGATCCTAGATAAGACACAGAGTAAGTCCTGAAATTCTCTGGAGCCCTGGAGATCTGACCAAAGCTCCTGGGTCTAGAGAATACCAGCACTCACAAGACAAAACAGGAAGCACTAACATGAATCCAGAGGTGCACTGTGCTCAGAGACTGATGATGTTATCAGTTTTCAGCCTAGGATTATAAACAGCAACCTTGAACTGAAATTTGAAGCTTCATCCAGAGAGTGAATGCCCTACCTGGGACCTTTTCCCAGTTGGCACTCTGGACTTGCTGTGACATGGGACTTCCCAGTGCTGGTTAGGTCTGGATGTTGGTTAAAATCCAGTTTGATAGTATATCCTCTGCTGTTTATATCTCTCTTTACTTTTAATGTCAGTATATTGAAAGTAAGCTAGATAATTCTCTAGTTAAGTATTGGTATTGCTTGGAAGAAAGTGACCTGGTGACTGCAGCCATGATATTAAAAGATGCTTGCTCCTTGAAAGAAAAGCTATGACAAACCTAGACAGCATATTAAAAAGCAGAGACATTACTTCACCAAGAAAGGTCTGTCTAGTCAAAGCTATGGTTTTTTCCAGTAGTCATGTATGGATGTGAGTGCTGGACTATAAAGAAAGCTGAGCACCAAACAACTGATGCTTTTGAACTGTTGGAGAAGATGCTTGAGAGTCCCTTGGACTGCGAGGAGATCAAACCACTCCAACCTAAAGGAAATCAGTTCTGAATATTCATTGGATGGACTGATGCTGAAGCTGAAACTCCAATACTTTGGCCACCTGATGCAAAGAACCAACTCATTGGAAAAGACCCTGATGCTAGGAAAGATTGAAGGCGGGAGGAGAAGGAGATGACAGGGGATGAGATGGTTGGATGGCATCACTGATGTGATGGACATGAGTTTGAGTAGGCTCCAGGAGTTGGTGATGGACAGGGAAGCCTAGCATGTGGTAGTCCAAGGGGTCACAAAAATCGAACAGGACTGAGCAACTGAACTGAACTGAAGAAAGCGAAAGTCATTTACTCATGTCTGACTCTTTCCAACCCCATGGACTATACAGTCCATGGAATTCTCCAGGCCAGAATACTGGAGTGGGTAGCCTTTCCCTTCTCCAGGGGATCTTCCCAACAAAGGAATCAAACGTAGGTCTCCTGCATTGCAGGAGCATTCTGTTATTATATTATTATATAATATTATATATAATTGGAATTATATATATTTAATATTATATAAATATTGGTATTATATAAATATTGGTATTTATATAATATCAATTATAATCGGTGAAACCTGGTATTATATCTGTTTATCTGGTATTGCTTATCTGTTGGATTGTTTTGTTAACAAGTCCTCTGAACCTGAGATGGAAGTTAAAACTTCAGGCAGAACAGCTCTTAAGAAGAGATTCTAAAAGAGGAAAACCAAACTCTCTCTCAACAAAGTAGTCTACTGAATCTCTATTTGTGAACTGAAGATGCTCTTCCAAACATACAACCAAATTCTGTGAAAGCCCTTTTTAAATGCCTCAAAAATGGTTCCTCTAAATGTGTTTGTTTTTAAAGAAAATACAGTGTGCAGAACAGTGACAAAAGGAATATGTGGTTGAAGAATGATATCAAAGATGGCTCTTTTAATTTCAATATGTTATAGTGACAAATAGCCTGCAACAAAGAAAGACATACAATTTGTCTTGTAACTCTTCCCCTGCCCATTTGTTTGGCTAAATACACATTGGGTCAGGAATAAAGAAAACATATTGATTTAATTTATGTCCTTACATATTTTAAGATAAAGTCTGGTGAAAAGAGTAGACTGCTGACAGTATTTTGAATGACAGACAATTTCTACTTAATGTTTATTTTGCTCCATGAATTTATGTATAAATTTCCATTTAATCTGTAACCTTACTCCTATGTGTTGAATTAACAATATTTATAATAGAATATTTACATGGACAACGGATTAATCTTTAAAAGCATGTATAGAGGAGGATCTCTGTTACAGTGCCTCAAAAATGTGGATATAAAGTGTCTAAAAATAAGTGTTTTCAAAATATTTTAAGATCCATCTTTCTAATATTTTATTCTAACAATTCTAAGCATTTATAAGTGAAACATTCCAGAATTCATAACAAATTAACTCTATATTAAGGATGTATTATACTGAGTATGACTAAAACACTAAGTAATATCTTAGTATACTTAGCGTCACTAAGTAACTACTGAGATAATAATTCTAGGAATGGTTTCTTTCTCTAGTCTCAGACAGTTTCTCAAGTGAGTTGTTCCAAAGTCTGGGCTAAGAAGGATGTGCTAGGAAACCTTATTATAGTTTTAAAATCTAATCTGAGTTATTAGTCCATCCAGTTGATATTTTGACCACTAGCCTTTGATCCTTACATCAAATGTCTCTAAACATTAGAAAGAAGTAAAGATATATTGGTACTCTAAAACTCCCCCAAAACGTGTAATTTACATTATCTGGAGATGTAACAACCAGAACGGAGATTAGACACTGTTAAAATAGATTGACTCCAAGAAGAATAGGGTAGAAATAGGTGGGAGGTATAGACACATTTTATTTGGGGGTCATACTGCTCTCTTCAATTGTTTTAACACATACATTTCTTTTTTAATGCAAATAATATCAAACACGACTGTACTCTGAAGGTTCACATCCAAAGATGTGAAAACACAAATTACAAAGTGATCTACTGAGACACTGTTTATAGCAGCAAGATATTGGAAACTATCTTTCTAAGTAAAAGGAAAGTTTAAATAAACTATGGCACACCTAACAATAGAACACCATGCAGCTGTATAAGGAATTGGGATCTCTAACCTCATGTGAAGTGAATTATAGGATAAATTAGTCTACAAAGAAAGCTAAGTGCCAAAAAACGTCTATCATATCTCCTTTGTAAGAAACACAGGATTCTTTTTTAATGTATCTACTCTCTTAGACACAAAGAGAGGACAAATTAGAAATCACTGTTATAGGTTACCCCCCAGTGTTGATGGGGACAGAGTGAAAGAATAGAAGGAATTTGGGGGAATAACACGTCTCTGACAATCGTTTAAACAGTTCTAACCTTCAGAACCATGAAAGTATTTTGCATGCTTTAAAAAAAAACATAAAATTAAAAGGAAGAACTGTGAAATTAAAAAATAAAAGCAAATAAACCAAAGTTGTATTTCACGTTAATAATAAAACTACACTAAGGAGGCAGTGAGGAGGGGGAAGGAAAGGAGAATAAACTTGGCAACTTTTAAAAATAGTTTTTCAGCTAATTTTTCAGGATAAGGAAAGAAAATAACTTTAAACAAAGGGTGAACTCCAGGAAGGAGACTCATTTTATACACAAGCATCAGCTAGCAACTCAAAGTAAAAGTTTGTGTGTATTCTAGTTGTGAAAGATTAAGTAAGTAACAGAATCAGACATGAAACAATAAACTGGTTCAAACTGGGAAAGAAGAACGTCGAGGCTGTATATTGTCACTCTGTTTATTTAACTTATATACAGAGTACATCATGAGAAGTGCCGGGCTAAATGAAGCACAAGCTAGAATCAAGATTGCTGTGAGAAATATCAGTAGCCTCAGATATGCAGATTACACCACCCTTATGGCAGACAGTGAAGAGGAACTAAAGAGCATCTTGATGAAAGTGAAAGAGGAGAGTGAAAGAGTTGGCTTATAAACCAACATTCAGAAAACTAAGATCATGGCATCTGGTCCCATCACTTCATGGCAAATAGATAGGAAAACAATGGAAACAGTGACAGACTTTATTTTCTTGGGATCCAAAATCACTGAGAACAGTGACTCCAGCCATGAAATTAAAAGACATTTGCTCCTTGGAAGAAAAGCTATGACAAATCTAGACGGTGTTAAAAAGCAGAGACATCACTTTGCTGACAAAAGTCCATCTAGTCAAAGCTATGATTTTTCAAGTAATCATGTATGAATATGAGAGTTGGACCATAAAGAAGGTTGAATGCCTAAGAACCGATGCTTTCGAATTGTGCTGTTGGGGAAGACTCTTGAGGGTCCCTTGGACTGCAAGGAGATCCAGCCAGTCAATCCTAAAGGAAATCAGTCCTGAATATTCATTGGAAGGACTGATGCTGAAACTAAAGCTCCAACACTTTGGCCACCTGATGTGAAGAACTGACTCATTTGAAAAGACCATGATGCTGGGAAAGATTGAAGGCAGAAGTGGATGACAGAGGATGAGATGGTTGGAGGGCATCACAGACTCAATGGACATGAGTTTGAACAAGCTCTGGGAGATGGTGAAGGACAGGGAAGCCTGGTGTGTGGCAGTCCACGGGGTCACAGAGAGTCAGATATGACTGAGCAACTTAACAACAACAACAAAGTAACTATATTGTGGATAATGAGAGAATTACACTGCCTTTTGGGAATTAAGCAAGAGTTCACAGCCTACAAACCCTGTCTCCATAGATGCAAAGTGAGCAACACCATTCTTGCCAATTTTGTAGGATTTTTCTATGATCATAACCATTTGCAATCAATCCTGCAGCAAAGACTAATGACTGCCCCTCAGGAGTGCAGGAATACCCAGAGCATCAGTGACACTCGAGAGCTCCATCTCTACCCAGAGCATCAATGACACTCAAGAGCTCCATCTCTACTTCTTCCACATTCCTCCCCTTTCCTCTTGGGCTAGCATGTTGCTTAAAGGCTATTTCACACTTTCCTTTTAAATTAGATTCTACTGAAGAGGATACACCATCTATGTTTTAAATTAATTAGTTTTCCTTCTCTTTTCACTTTTAAATACTGAGAAATGATTAAAGTTAATGATAAGCCAGGCAGTCTGAGAATTCAGCACTGCCTGACCCCTGCAGGCTGATGGGCGAGTGGTTTTCACTGTGATGCCTTCATTATGTGAGAAGGTTTCATTCACTTAAAAACCTAAGTCACAATTTCCACAAAGTGAGCAGAAGCTTCTTCCCGGGTTCAAAGCCAAGTTTACTTTACATTCTAAGTTAAAGAAATAGCATCTCATTCCTCTGCTTCCAGGTGTTGAAAAGACTTAGGGAAAAGGTTGAGTGGGTCTTCAGGAGCACAGATGGGGTGATCCAATCCCTCCTTCCTGCTGCCTTCCTCTCTTCCAGTGGAGTGGCATCCACCCCTAATTAGCCGCAGCTGGAGGGGGTGTGAGCAGTACACATAGGACCTCCGGGAAAAGTCACAAATGCAAACAATGAAACGTGGCCATAATGTTTGTAGTGAGTTCAGTCATGGCCCCAAAGACGTGCACATGCTCACCCCAGAGACGGTGAATCAGGACACACTCAGAGAGAGAAGTTTTGCAAATTATATAACCTAAGGATATCAAGATGAGACCATCTGGATTATCTTCAAGGGTCTTGAGTTCAATGATGAGTGTCTTTCTAAGAGACAGGAAAATACCAGAAAAGGAGAAAGGCTGGGAAGAGCAAAGCAGAGATTGGAGTTGAACAGCCATAAGCCAAGGGGTGCTGGAGCCTACAGAAATGGAAAAGGCAAGGAGGATTCTCCCCGCCCTCTACCCTCCCACCCCCACCAGGGCTTTCAGGGAGTGTAGCCCTGTCCACACCTTGGTCTGGCCTTCTGGCTCCCAGAATTCGATGTCTGCTTTAAGCCACCAAATTTATGCTAACTTTCACAGTGGCCCCAGGAAACTGACAGTGTGTTCCACTTCCCAGTAATGAAGGCATGAAATTAAATCAGGAAATAAGGGTCCAGTTCCTCATGCTGTTTTTCCTCTGGACATGAAATGGAAGAGCATATGAGATGGTTTGCATGTGTGTGTAAAATGATCCTCTATAAAGCATGGATAAGTGACAGTTATTTCCAAAAAGCAACTCAACTTTGCTTAAGACTTACTGTCACAAACAAAAGATCCATTTCATTAAACACCATTGAAGCAATACAATTAAGGGGCTTTTCCAATTTAAAATTTTCCAATGGTATTACTATCATTTAGTTATATTTAGAAATATGTGGGACATAATTTTTAAAGTTTCCTGGTCAAATAAGTATATATTAGATACCCTGTCACTAAAAAAAAGTCTTAGATTAGCCATGTTCCCATTTGAATTGTCCTTAAAAATGAGAGAGTTCAACCTAATGAAATCAGGACAGTGAGGAGATCAAACCAGTCAGTCCTAAATGAAATCAACCCTGAATAGTCATTGAAAGGATTGATGCTGAAGCTGAAGCTCCAATATGTGGCCACTTGATGTGACTAGCCATTGATGCAGGGAAAGATTGAGGGCAGGAGGAGAAGGAGATAGCAAAGGATGAGACATCTGGATGGCATCACCGACTCAATGGATGTGAGTCTGAGCTAACTCCGGGAGATAGTGAAGGACAGGGAAGCCTGGCATGCTGCAGTCCATGGGGTCACAAACAGTCAGACACAACTAAGCGGCTGAACAACAACAGCAACAATGAAATCTTGAATCACCATTTCTCAAAACTGATCAGCATAAGATTCCCTTGGGGGTAGATGTTAAAATGCAGGTGCCTGGACCCAGACCTGGATTCAATAAATCTACTTTAGGGTTGCATCTTGATTTTTAATCTCAGATTTTATTGCGGGTAGTCATTGGGGGCGGGGCGGGTGGGGGGAGTCACAAAGATGCCCCGTAACAAGCAGCCACTCAGTGCCTTAGGCTGCACTTTACTCACAGAATTCAAACTGATCCAGACGTGTGTAGATCAGAAGAGCCTCATGCTGTGAAATGTGCAACAAGTGGAACTTTTGCCTAAAATTAAATTAAAATAATGACAGTGAGATGACACCCTTGTGCTTTTATTCCTGTGATTCTCTTACATTTGGGGGCCATTATGAGTCAAGATTGGAGAAGGCAATGGCACCCCACTCCAGTACTCTTGCCTGAAAAATCCCATGGATGGAGGAGCCTTGTGGGCTGCAATCCAGGGGGTCGCTAAGAGTAGGGCATGACTGAGTGACTTCACTTTCACTTTTCACTTTCATGCATTGGAGAAGGAAATGGCAACCCACTCCAGTTTTCTTGCCTGGAGAATCCCAGGGACGGGGGAGCCTGGTGGGCTGCCGTCTATGGGGTCACACAGAGTTGGACACGACTGAAGTGACTTAGCAGCAGCATAAGTCAAGATTGTCAGGATAAATCTCGATAACCTCAGATATGCAGATGACACCACCCTTATGGCAGAAAGTGAAGAGGAACTAAAAGCCTCTTGATGAAAGTGAAAGTGGAGAGTGAAAAAGTTGGCTTAAAGCTCAACATTCAGAAAACGAAGATCATGGTCCCATCACTTCATGGCAAATAGATGGGGAAACAGTGGAAACAGTGTCAGACTTTATTTTTTGGGGCTCCAAAATCACTGCAGATGGTGAGTGCAGCCATGAAATTAAAAGATGCTTACTCCTTGGAAGGAAAGTTATGACCAACCTAGATAGCATATTGAAAAGCAGAGACATTACTTTGCCAACAAAGGTCGGTCTAGTCAAGGCTATGGTTTTTCCAGTAGTCATGTATGGATGTGAGAGTTGGACTGTGAAGAAAGCTGAACACCAAAGAATTGATCCTTTTGAACTGTGGTGTTGGAGAAGACTCTGCAGAGTCCCTTGGACTGCAAGGAGAGCCAACCAGTCCATTCTAAAGGAGATCAGTCCTGGGTGTTCTTTGGAAGGACTGATGCTAAAGCTGAAACTCCAATACTTTGGCCACCTGATGCGAAGAGTTGACTCATTCGAAAACACTCTGATGCTGAGAGGAATTGTGGGCAGGAGGAGAAGGAGATGATAGGATGAGATGGCTGGATGGCATCACCAACTCGATGGACATGAGTTTGAGTGGACTCTGGGAGATGGTGATGGACAGGGACGCCTGGTGTGCTGCAATTCATGGGGTCGCAAAGAATCGGACACGACTGAGTGACTGAACTGAAATGAACTGAACTGAACTGATGAGCTTCATTTTGCCCCTAAATGGAACAGTTACTCTGAAGCTTGAAAACAAAAGCAACAAACTCTGAGATTTCAAGAATTAACAAATTTGTAACACAGTACTTTCCTGCCCTCCCCCAACTGCCTGGTGCATCAGGCAAGATGGAAATCCTTCACAAGCACACACACCCTGCCCTTTGCTGCCCCCAATTAATAGGGGTGGAGGTAAGAGTGGGTCTTCAATTAAATGTGAGAAATCAAACAGAAGATTGTGAGTTCCAGCATTACTGAAATATTGGAAACTTCCCACATGATCAGAGTATGGAGGCGATGACAGAAGTAGATGCTTATCTATCCCAGATGGTTACAGACATGACGGCCCCACCAAGAAGCCTAGAAGCTTAGGAAGGCATGAGAGGGCAGCCAAACCTGCCAAGAGCCTCCAGAAAGATGAGGAAACAGAGAGAAATGTTGGATGATGTATGTCAGACCCACAGGAGCAACAGATATAATCAATTGGGGGCAGGAGGAGTAAGATGAGATGAGCATGTACCTTGTTAGCAAATCCCTCAACACAGAACCATGCCAAAGGAAAGAAAAAAATGAAGACGTATTTTTCCTAGAGCACACTACGTGAGATCTAATCAGTACAATCAGTAAAACCTATGGCACCCCACTCCAGCACTCTTGCCTGGAAAATCCCATGGATGGAGGAGCCTGGTGCGCTGCATAGTCCAGTCTATGGGGTCGCATAGAGTTGGACATGATTGAAGCGACTTAGCAGCAGCAATGGCTCCCAACTTTTCCCTTATGTCATCCCCTCTATGTGTATCAACATCCTTATCTTAGGACAGAAAACTGACATGCAGGGCGATCAGAGAAAATTGCCACATCCTCTCAGACCAATCTGGGACTGCTATACTGAGCCGTGCCCCCACCCACTCAATTCATGTTGTTGCCTTAGCCCCCAGTGTATGTATACTGTCAGGGTATGAGTCAGGGTAAGTGAGACCACAAGGGTGGGCCCCTGAACCAAACAGGATTGGTTTCTTTGTAAGAAGAGGCACACAGAGTCCTCTCTTTCTCTAAACCCACATGCATGTGAAAAAGGCATGCAAAACCACCTGCAAGCCAGGATGAGCCCTCACCAGAAACCAGCCTTGCCAGCACCCTGACCTGGGACTCCAGCCTCCAGAACTGTGAATAAATCCCTGTTGTTTCAGCCATTCACCCAGTCTATAGTATTTGGTTATGGCAGTTCAAGCTAATTTATATAGGCACCAAATGCAAACTTCTGAATTCCTTTTTTAAATCACTTCTTACTTTGCCATAACTATATATTTTTACATCAATTTACTGCTGGGCAAACACAGGTTTTTTGTTTTTCCCCCCCCCGTATCTATGACATACATACACAGAATCTTAGAAAGAAGATGGAAGAGTACCTCGAAAGTCTGTAAAGCAAAAATCGCCTACCCGCATCTTTGCAATGAGGAGCATCGTTATTGGTGGTTGTGCCTGCTCAGTCACTCAGTCGGGTCCAACTCTTTCTGACACTATGGACTGTAGCCCACCAGGCTCCTCTCTCCATGAGATTCTTTAGGAAAGAATACTGGAGTGGGTTGCTATTTCCTTCTCCAGGGGTTATCCACAACCAAGAAAAATGGTAAAATATGATAAGTTCTTTAATCCTGGGGACCCCATACACCTTGCTAGTCAGTTGGTTTAGAGGTGGACACATGTCTCACTCAGGACTTAACCAGGATAATATAAACACAGCAAATATTTTTTTAGAAGGAAATCATTGCAGGCAATTTTTTCCACCTGTGATGGAAGAGTTGAAAAGCTAGAAGGTGGGGATGGGAAGCAACAAAGCCGCAACCATACCTGAGCCAGTAAAAGTGGAAATGGAGGCTTAACCAGAGCCCAGTGCCTGCAGTGGGGGTGGGGGAGGCGGTTGTCTGCAGAACCTAGATTCACTTCCACTGACTGGTGGTGTTGGAGCAACAGAGCCAGGCGGTTGCTGGAGATGTAGTCCGAGGGAGAGGGAGGAACAGGAACACGCTTGTCTCCTGACCGCCCATCAGTTTCCACCAGTGCCTCCCTTTGACCAAACCCAGCCAGAAACCAGCATCCTAGAGATACCTACAAAGGTCAGACCCTCCTGGGAGACTGGAACGAGCCCCCTCTGTGACCCACTTCTGACAAATGAAGGAGAGCCGATGGGGGAGCTTCTCGGTCACAGAACAGTCAGCCTTTTCTGCTGTCAAGTATGTGTGATGGCAGGAACTGCTGCAGCCAACCTGTCACCAGGAGGGCATGCCAGAAGCCACAAAGGGCAGCAGGGAAGACCCGGCCACCACCGCAACGTTATTCATTCAGTGAGTAATGACTCCTAAAGCTACTCTTCTTCAGAACTTTCTTTTACGTGGATTATGCTCAGTCGCAAAGAGTCGGACAGGACTGAGTGACTAAGCACATGCTCGTTCTTATTATTCAAGCCATTTGGAGTTGCTCTTTTCTGCCAACATGATGCAGTCTGTCTTCTAATTATTCCCTGTAGAAATTCCTGCCAAACACCTCCACAGAACTCTCACAGTGTCATAATAATTAAAGCAATAAAAAAGAGTGACACCTGAAGCAAGAGCCCGATATCAAAGTAAACAAATAGCCCAAGTCAGACATACAACAGCATGCACTGGGAGGATGTGTGAAATCTCCACCGCAGACTAAAAATATCAGAGACTGGTTTAAATCAGAGCTGCTGCCCCAATGAAACAAGTTGTTCTGCCTCAGTGAAGGTGGACAAAGGGCTTGCCTCTTCCTACCACATCCATCTTCAGAGTCATTGACTAGAGTGTCAGGCGCTTCAGCCATGGGTGGTCATGGCCTCAGGCACTGACTTGCGACAATCACAGTGGCCCCGCTGTCTGGGTACAGACAGGTTCCCACAAGGACCCCAAACATTAAGGCTCCGTTAGACGTGTTTTCATACAAGCCATGTTGAGACAGGTACTGACATAGAGCAACTCAGGAGAGGTGTTTATTATGCTGCATCAAAGATTCACATTTTTCTTTTTAAAAATATTATCTTCCCACTATAAACATAAGCCTTAGAGTTTTATATAGTTTATTTATATTACTATAGCCACCAGAATTGTTGTGAAGGAAGAAATCAACCATGGTACCTCTGAGTTATTAAACATAATGCCTTCAATGTGTGAGGAGATTAACTAAAGCCAAGAAGGGCAACAATAGGAGGTGGACTTGAACTTGAAACCTGAGTTGGCCCCAGATGGGCTGTGGTGTGGTCTGGAGTAAACCACTTAATCTCTGTGAGGCTCAATTTTCTTACTGCAAAAAGGGGATAATCATGGTGCTTCCCCCTCTAGACCTCTAAGGGAATTAGTTTGTACAATACATATAAAGTACTCACACAGTGGGGCATTTACCAAGAGCTCAGAAAGTTCTAGTTTCACACCAGCTCATCACAACCTGAAAAGGAGAAGGTAGCGGCAGAGGATGAGAGGGTGGAAGAGCATCACAGACTCAATGGACTTGAATCTGACCAAACTCTGGAAGACAGTGAAGGACAGGGAAGCCTGGTGGGCGGCAGCCCATGGGGTTGCAAAGAGCCAGATACGACTTAGTAACTGAACAACAACAACTGAAATTTGCTAGGGCCTCTTCCTGCTCAAGCTAGAACTCACGTTGTAGAACCATATCTACCTAGAATAGCACACAAAGATCATTTAAATAATCTCTGTTCCCCCATGCAATGGAAACTGGGTGTCCAGGCACTGTCATTTAGTACTTCATCTCCAGATCAGGAGACATCACACAGCAGCATGTACCTGAGGACAGCTTCCTGAGGGAGCTGTCATTCTGGTCTTTTGTTTTTACCTGCATTTCCCCCTCAAGCCACGTCATATGTGGTTTCCTACCACCGGAACAAGGCGGTCTGGTTTGAAAAGTCACATAACTTGAGGAAATGTGGTTTTTCAACACCTTTCTATCAAATACAGGTAACACTTTTCCCTGTTGGAAAGTAGAAAACACCACTCTAAGGCTTTCACACTTCCCCACTGTAGTTGGAAATATTAACAGTTTGCATTTCCTTCTACAATATTTCTGCCTGCAGAAAAGGCATCTGGGAATTTTAATCTTAAAATAACAAACACTGCTTTAAAGAACTGCTGGGAAGAGGAGAAAGTAAGGGGACTCAGAGGAATGAAAGATAAAAGAAGTGTGAGGACAGACTGGTGGAGTCAGCATGACTCACATAAACACACTATTGGTTGAATTAGAAAATCAAGGTCAAAAGACCCCAGAAAGCATTTAAATGTTTATTTTATTCTAAAATCCTTTTTTCCCCATTTGCTTCTGTGCTCATTTCTGCATAGAGTCATCAAAGCAGCTAACTCTGGGCTCTAAATTGTCCTATTTATAGAAGAACTAAGTTAAAACACACACACAGGAGCAAAAAATTGGGGCACAGTAATGACTCATTGGAAAAGACCATTGCTGGGAAAGATTGAAGGCAGGAGGAGAAGGGGCCAACAGAGGATGAGATGGTTGGATGGCATCACCAACTCAATGGACATGAGTTTGAGCAAGCTATGGGAAGATGAGCAAGCTCTTGGTGATGGACAGGGAAACCTGGTGTGCTGCAGTTCATGGGGTTGCAAAGAGTTAGAAATGACTTAGCGACTGAACTGAACTGACCTGAACTGAATGTTGAGATAGGAACAGTCAAGGAGGTAGTATTGACCACTGTTATCCTGTCTTCCCCATTTTTCATCATGTGACTAATGAATCATGTGGCTAATGAACCTGTGGCTTGAATAATGCTGCATTCATTGGGAAAGTGGGAAAGTGTTAGTCGCTCAGTTCTGTCTGACTCTTTGCAACCCCATGGACTATAGTCTGCCAGGCTCCTCTGCCCATGGGATTCTCCAGGCAAGAATACTGAAGTGGGTTGTCCTTTCCTTCTCCAGGGGAGCTTCCTGACCCAGGGACTGAACCTGCGTCTTCAGTGCAGGCAGATTTTTTACCTGCTGAGCCATCAGGGCAGCACCGATCTGAGAAGACCCAAGCTCAGCTCTTTCACCCGAGGAACACAAGCAGAGGATGTTCACCCTGACAGGACAACAGGGTCTCCTCTTCCTTGCCTGGACCAGCCCCATCCATCCCCCAGACTGACAATGGCCCTAAGAGGGCCCGAGGAGTCCCAGTGATGCCCTGGCACTCTGCACCAGGACCCACTGGCCCCTACATCAGGGCCTATGTTGTCCCCTACTTCTGATCAGTGCTCCTTAACAACCCAGTCACTGCTTTACTCCTCTATCCCATTCTCTAGTCTAGTCTTTCGAGGTCCAGGCCCTGATTATCTTTCCTGGTAGATGTTCAGAAACCTGCCAGCTCTTTGTCCAGCTCCCCACAAGAATCAAGTTCTCCAGCTTTGCTTCTGAGACATACTTTGCTATTTCCCCTCTTAGAAAATCTAGAGGCTAATCTATCTCCACACTTCTGACCCATTCTTCATCCTTCACTACTTCTAAATATTCACCATGGACACGTGGTGGTATGTCTGAGCACACTTTCTAGATGCTCCCTTGAGAATTACAATAGTAATTACAACTCCTGGCAGTTGTATCTAGCTTTTTTTCTTTCAAGGCTTGGAGAAATATGTTTATGTAAACAGCTAAAGAAACTTAAAATGATAGCCATTTTTTACTTTATTTCCCAGAAAAGAAAGTGGGTTTTGCCGTATGCTTAGGTTCAGTGCAAGGCTTCCCCGGTGGCTCAGATGGTAAAGCGTCTGCCTACAATGTGGGAGACCCAGGTTCGATCCCTGGGTTGGGAAGATCCTCTGGAGAAGGAAATGGCAACCCACTCCAGTACTCTTGCCTGGAAAATCCCATGGATGGAGGAGCCTGGTAGGCTATAATCTATGGGGTCGCAAAGAGTCGGACACGACTGAGCGACTTCACCTCACCTAGGTTCAGTGCAATAGCTAAAGTTGTTAACACAAGTAGTATAGAAAAGAACTGCAAGAAATACATTACTGTCAAGTTCAGTTGGGTTTGTTGTGTATGAAGCTGCTGCACCAGAGGGTGACAGCAGAGGAAGCCTGGAGCCTCGGACATGGATTTGGGGGTGGGATGGGGATGGGGTGGGTCGTTAAGTAAAGGGTGTGTGCACGCCCACTGCTGAGTGCTTGGGAAGGGATATGGAATGCTCAGATGATGGTTTAGACGCAGGGTGTCAGGAGACAGAAGGAATAAAGGGGGGCTGAGGGAGTCATCAGTAAGAAAGAAGCAAGATGAGCCAGAAGATGAGAAATGGCCTTGGAAAGTATTCTTTATATAACTTTGGCTATATTTTGTAATGATACCCTTTTAGATCCTTAGGTGCATTACAATCTGACTTCTACCAGGGCAAGGACAGAACTTGGGGACTTATGACTTTGGGAAACACAGAGTGAAGATATATGAGGAATATTGTTTTCAGAACACCCTTATCTGAAGCTCTGCCTGTTCTGGAAATAGAGCTTTTTGTGTCACTGTGGCCCTCGTGGCTCAGATCCTTGAGACAAGAGTACTGTGTTCCGTCCTCCCAAATACAATTTCAAACAGCAAAGTCTGAAATTACCTGTGATTTCAGAAACAGTTTTCTAGGCACTATGCACCTGATAATTAACAAAAAGCAATTCTTATAAGTTCATTACTGTAGTTTATTTTAGATTTATTTTCTAAAGAAAGAAATGATCATTTAATCATAATTGTGAGGAACGAGCTGGCCAAGTAAAGATGATCTCATTCTTAGAACAGTAGGATTTGCTTCATTAAATATTATAATCTTACCATACAAAGAGGATTTTATTTCCTTCTGAAAATCATCACCATTTAACAAATGGTTACGACTTTTACTTAACAGAGAGAATTTATTTTTTAAATATTTTTGTGCAAAATTTCAGTCTCTGTGGATGTTCCTCGATGTTTAATAACATGAGAAGTATTACAATCATTGCTCCAGTCTTGCTAATTTTATAAAATATTTAACCTCATGGTTACCATGGAAAGAACCAGAATTTTTCCTTCTCAAAATGCCTTTGTTTCTAACCTCATAATTAACGATTGTCCCTAAGTTGTCTGCATTTTGACAAGCTGATAAGCACCCTGCATTCTGAATTTGTGAAAGTGTATTAAGTGCAACTTTGTCCTTGTGCAGGGTCTCTTGGATACCAAGATGAATAAGAGCTAGCAGTCCTGCCACCCTTTCATACAGTTTATCTACAATTCCTAAAATCTGGTTTCCAAATTCAGCAAGAATCAATATTTTATCATTGAGAGGTGGGCTTGTATAAAGCAAGTGACTTTAGGGGACCCTGAGAGTTTACACCCAACTATTAACATAAAAGCATAACCCCAGTCCTTGTCAATGCAGAAGCATGTCCTCCACAATATATTCACATTACCTGACAGGAGGCTGAGAGCAATTCGATCAATAAGACCCTAAAATACATCTTTTATTAGCAATTACAGGATCATTAGTTTTCATGGTGTCATTGAATTGTCGCTATTGGATTAACTAATTGATACTCATAACAATATGTTACTCATTTTTACAAGGGAAGAAATGAGAATGTATCATTGCTTTCCAAGAACTAGAAAATCTGTTATGGATGACACAAGGAATTATCTTGTTATGGTTGCACACAGGGAAGAGTAATTTATGTGTTTGTAAGCATTCTTTTCCCATTTATCACTGATCATCACTCATTATATGATATTAATTTTAACAGAGCATGATTAAATAGTCAGTCAGTGTGTGACTAAGATGTATGGCAGAGAGGAAGGGAACTGATATTTAAGTCTACTAGCTTTGGGAAAGTGATATATTCCTTTGCCCCCCTCCCCTTTTTAAAATATCAATATTTTCACCCGTAATGCCTTCACTCCCTTTTTCAAAGTATCAATACTCACACTCATAATGCATTCACCCTTGAAAATGTTTGCTCTTTGAGCAGTAAGACTGTCATAGCAACACTTTGCTCCTAAGACAAAGATGAGCAAATTCGATGGAAGCACAGCTGTTATCATGTGCAGACACTCTTGCCTCTTGTCTTTCTGACTCTCCAATACTTCCCTTCCCACACCTGATCTTTCACGTTATCAGCTTGGAGGCTGAATTTCATCTCTACAATTCTTTATCTTGTCTCTGCTATGAGGTATCCTAAATCAGTTGGATTATTTAGGGACACATTTTCTAGCCAATGGTGGTCTTCCCTGGTGGCTCAGAGGTTAAAGCATCTGCCTGGAATGCAGGAGACCAGGTTCAATCCCTGGGTAGGGAAGATCCCATGGAGAAGGAAATTGGAACCCACTCTAATACTCTTGCCTGGAGAATCCCATGGAGGGAGGAGCCTGGAGGCTACAGTCCATGGGGTCGCAAAGAGTCGGACACAACTGAGCAACTTCACTTTCTTTCTTTCTAGCCAATGGCAGGGAGGTCCAGCCCTCTGACCACAGTTTATTGAAGATTCAACTACATCCAAAGTTTAGGGACCTCTCAGTGATCCTGTTGCTGATGTCCAAGCCCCCATCACCTCCTCATCACCTCCTGTTGGATAATGGCAATAGTTTCCTGACATCTCATTTTCACTTCCTGAGGGGCAGCCAGAATTATGTTTTCAAAGTTTAAGCTAGATCATGTCACTTCCTTACTCAAAATTCCACAGTTATTCCCTAGTTAACTTAGACCAAAATCCAGAACCCTACCACAGCCAACAAAGCTCTGTAGGATCTTCGCTGACTATCCCTACAGTCTCCTCCATACTCATTCTACTGCTGCCAAACATGTAAGAGGTGTGCAAAAAGATAGAAAAAGAACATAGCCGAGAGTCAGCTCTAACTATGCCCACTTTGTGAAACACACCTCTGGACTTTTGGTTTATTATCTTCATCCATAAAATAGAGACAATATCTACCCCCATAGAACTGGTATGAGGATCAAATGTAGGTATTATGTCTGGCACAGGGTGGGGAATAAATTCATGGCTATATTTTGAAGCACTGTTTTTGCTAATTTGTTTAACCAGTTGATTTGCTCAGAGAATCCTAAACATGGGCTACTCAATAGCTATATAAAGAGAGATCAGAAATCTCCATATGCAGTAGTGAATCCCTGTAAAATAGCTGTCCCTTTTTGCACCATTACTATGGAAGAAGAACTGAGACATCAAAAGTAAGAAGAAACTCCAGAGCATCTTGTTAGCACCCAAGGATCACTGAAGGTCTCCTGCTGCTGCTGCTGCTGCTAAGTCGCTTCAGTCCTCCTACAGGTGCTTATACTCTGCAATCATCCTAGAACATGGACCAGTTCCTTAACTCAACCCATCAGTTTGCCTTTCGAGGATTTTATGAACTGACCTTTGCATTTTCTTTCCTTGCTTCCAGAGTTTTCCTGAAATCTTAGACTCACTAATTTCAGGCTTTGGTGTTGTTCACTCAGTCTTGTCTGACTCTTTGTGAACCCATGGACTGCAGCACACAGGGCATCCCTTTCCCTCACTATCTCATGTTCACTGCATCAGTGACGTGGTCCAGCCATCTCATCCTCTGATGCCCTCTTCTCCTTCTGCTCTCGATCTTTTCCAGCATCAGGGACCTTTCCAATGAGTCATCTGTTTACATAAGATGACCGAAATACTGGAGCTTCAGCTTCAGCATTAGTCCTTCCAGTGAATACCCAGGGTTGATCTCCCTTAAGATTGACTGGTTTGATCTCCTTGCTGTCCAAGGTACTCTCAGGAGTTTTCTCCAGCACCACAGTTCTAAGGCATCAATTCTTTGGTGTTCTTCCTTCTATACAGTCCAGCTCTCACAACCATATGTGGCCATTGGGAAGACCATTGCCTTGACTATACAGACTTTTGTCAGCAGAGTAATGCTCCTGCTTTTCAACATACTGTCTAGGTTTGTCATTGCCTTCCTGCCAAGAAGCAATCATCTTTTGATTTCATGGCTTACTATCAAACAATCTAAATTTCCACTTTGTACTATTTTCCTTAAGTATTTCATATAGGCTATTTTTTCTAGACATTTTAATGCTGATAAGTACAATGTAATGCAACATAGGTGCCAAAATACTAGAGAACATTAGGAAAATCTAAGTCATTAATAAGAGCCATGCATCCCTGATCTTTCTTGAAGTATAAAAATGTTTAAGCTTGATGATACCCAAGCTCCTTCATCAGCTTGGAGACAATTCTAATAGATTCATCAACCCATTCATTCAATGGGCTACGGAGTTAAACAGTTTAAGGAACAGGAAGGTATAGCCGAAGAAACTCTTGTTTCAGTACAAGAAAATCAGGCCACATCCTTTCTTCCCATTAGCAGCCAAGGAAATTCAGCAGACTTTAATGCTCTGCCATCATTGCCCTGTTCAAGAAGAAACCCCATTATGTCAAAAAGTGAAGCTCACCTTGCACCCTGCAGGCCATTCGGGTGCACAGGAAAAGAAGTGGGATTGTTATTAGTCTCCATGATAATTACAGTCAAGATCATAAACATTTGAGGTTAAAATATCTTTTCAACGATACCAATTGCTTGATTTGTATGCTTGACAAACAGTAAGGGAAATTTCATTTGGTCCTAATTAACCAGTCTGCTTTGTGATTCCTCCTAGAGCAGAAGCCAGCATCTATTCAGTAATGACCCAGCCCTTGTCCTGCCTCTGTCCCAGGTCAGCCACACGTCTGCAGGGACTGCTCCAACCACTCTTCAACATCAGTGAAGGTACAAACAGGATCACTGAATCACATTCAGTAAGTATCCTTCTGACCTGGAATGTGCAGCACAACAAATGTGATGAGGTGCTAATTTAATATGAGAGAAGTGAATACAAATTAAAGCAGACTTCCTGCTGCTCAGACATCTCCAAGAGTTATTTATAAGGAAGCAGAAGACAACCAGCTCTCCTGTATTGTGTTTCTTGTTAATAGAATGACTCACCTGTTAATACTAGATGGGGTCAGTGCTTCCAGCACCACTTCATACTGTAGCCTCACTTCATGTATATTCTACAAGCTTAACTGACAGATGCCAGCCCTCATCTCTGTTAGCAATTGTACCATCACTAAAACATACTGCCATGTATCACCTCAGATATGATTGTCAGTAATGTATTTTCTTGAAGACACTAGTAATTCTACCTATTAAAATAATTTCTAGCAAGTTTGAACATACAGTTTCTTGTAGGGCAGCATATCGTATTTACATACACCTACTTCATTAAGTAATATTCGATGTAAAAAGCACCAGACAAAATCACCTAGAAAATGCAGGAAGCTATTTTGTATAGTGTAAGTAATATGTCCTGATAAAAATTCCTTATTTTTTAAATACTCATGTCTGTGGCATAAAATATTACAGAAAATCCTATTGTATTGTTGGAGTTTTCTGAAAGGACTGCAACTGCCCACACAGATTATCCAAACTTCCCAGAATACAAAATTTCAGCACTCAAATTTATTTTCCTAGAATGCTTACAATATTCAGAAGTGACCTAAAATGCCATTTTAGATGATTAACCAGGTATTGAGTTGAAAATTATTCTTCCCATATTAATTAATGAATATATAATAGGTAATTTTATTTAATTTTAGTACATTAAAATAGCTAATAAAGTTGCAAAAATTGTTCCTGGTAACTTTGTATTAAAGAGTCATAAAATTATTTTCAGAGCTATTTAAATAAGCTTTATTTGGGAATCATTTTTGTCATACAGTGGCTCTCATCTGCTTCAACCTAGGCAATAAGTAGTTTAAGAGGAAAAGTAAAACAAACAAGGGAATTTCAGGGTCACAGGGCTGTGAGACAGCTGTGTACATTTCCTAGGCGGGGTGCCTTCCTTGGAAGCCCGCTGCCTCAGCTGTTTCACTGCCATTGAGTAGTTGTGGGAAAAGAATGGACCAACAAGTAAGAGACAAGGCTCCAGGCTCAGAAGATTATCTCCTGAAGAACCCTGGCTATGGTTACTCACACATAGAAATGCCCAGAAACAAACAGACCAGAGTCTTTCCAAGCTGTTTGAGGAAAATGTATGACCAACATATCCCCAAGTGTAGTTTTCAACAACCTGTGCCTATTCAAACAATCGCCTAGACCCTAAACCCAGGGAGAGGAGGGGCTGGAAAAGCCCAGCAGAGTCAATTCTAGATGTTTCCTTAAAGATCCTTCCAGAGAGTCTGTTCAGGGACCATGGACGGTGGTGGAGAGGGAGTTCTCCCCAGGAGATGGAACCGGGATGCCAGGTGGGCTAACTGAGGAACCAGCCCTGCCCCCCCCAGTACCATGGACAGCTCATCGTGGACAGTAGAGCTGAGCCTGGCTGGCTCCACAGAACTGTAATGTAAGACAGAAGAGAGGAGGGTGCAGAAATGCAAGAGTGAGACAGAGAAGCTTCTCCTCTGGCCGTGAAGAACCAACCCCCTTTCCAACAGCTGTGACTCAAGGCATAGAATGTGCCAAAAGTTGGTGGTAGGAGCCAGGAATTGCTCTTAGGTAGCAGCTACACAACATGGAAGACTTCCCTGTAGCTCAAATGGTAAAGAATTTGCCTGCCATGTAGGAGACCAGGTTTTGATTGCTGGGTTGGGAAGTTCCTCTGGAGAAGGGAATGGCAATCCACTCCAGTATTCTTGCTTTGAGAATTCCATGGACAGAGAGGCCTGGTGGGCTACAGTCCGTGGGGTCACAGAGAGTCGGACACGACTGAGTGACTAACACACACACACACACACACACACTCACACAATAAGGAAGAAGGAAGAGGCTGCTGAAGAGCCTTGCTTGGGAAAACTCTGATTAAGCAATGATCATATGAAAGTTTTCATATATATCCAATCACTATCATTGTTCACGGGTTCTGCTGACCTTCCAACATGACAACATAATTCAGACGAGTTCTCTGTGACTCTGTAGCAAAGATCACTTCCCTTCAGGGTCCAAAATCATGTCTCTCACTTCCACTTGAGGCCTCATCAGAGGCACCTTTAACACTCATATTCCTAACAGCACTGTGTTCACAATGATATGTGTGTTCTCTAAGGTGCTAGAAATATTTCTGCGCTCTTCTCCCTTCTTTCTGAGGCCTCACCACTATTACCTTTAACTTTTTATTTTTACTTTTTTTTTTTTACTTCCACTATTACCTTTAACATTCATATTTCCATCAACTATCTCTTCAAGGCAATCTATCAAGTACCTCAAAACTCTTACAGCTTCTAGACAGCTTTGAATTCCAAAGCCACTTCTTTATTTTGGGGTATTTTTGTGGCAACAGCACCCTGTTTTCTGGTACCAGAATATGCCTTAGCATCCTAGGCCTACACATATATTCAATTTCCCATCTTGCTAAATAAAAATATAGGTTCCATGTGTGCTAAGTTGCTTCAGTAGCGTTTGACTCCTTGCAAACCTCCTTGCAAACCTAGCCTTCCAAACTCCTCTGTCCATGGGATTCGCCAACCAAGAATACTGGGGTGGGTTGCCATGCCCTCCTCCAGGGATATGTTCTCTAAAGTGTGAACTTGTTGAGTTTAGTTATCTACTGTATCCCATTGCCAAGATTCCAGACTACAACCTAGCATATTAGTACTCAAAAAATGAATGCATGGACTAACAAAATCAAGCACAAAGAATAAAATTGATGTCATTCTTTTCCTATAGTGATCACACATTGGGAAGCTGAGGAACAGTAAAAACTTTGGGCACTTTAAACACAAATTAGTTTTTTCTTTCAAAATCTATGTATAATACACCCCCTTCCCTCCCCCCCTCCGCCCCCACAGAATGAGTTGCTATTTCTGGAGAGTAAAGTAGCTTCTGAAAATGAATAAGCTCTCTGTGCTAGGAGGAACAAGGATGTCACTCCAAACAGTGAGAGGACACCTGGTCAACTCAAGAAGAAAATAACTGACTCATTCAAAATATTTGTTTGTGATATTGACCAGAGCAGGTAAGTCAATTGTCAGTTTCATCTCCATTGTTACTTGCAACCGGGCTTTATGCAGATCTATTACAAATAATCAATTAAAATATTGACATTTTTAAGTCATTATTCTCAATCTTCTAACTAAAAGTCAGAATACATAAAATGTGGGAAAGCTGCAGATAAATAAAACACAGTAACTCTTAGTCTAAGTCACATATAGATTTAGTAACAGTATTCTTTATTGCCTTCCTCTACTGCTATATTAACAGCAAACCTGGGCTCAACTTCTTAACTTAGAAAGATGATTATGATTTATTGTGATCAGTAAGTCAATTAGTTTTCTTTTCATTATATTTATTGTATAAGCAAATTAGCACAGATTTTAAAAAATACCCTTTTATGAAGCCTTATAGAATAAAAACCAAATGAAAACTATAGTGATGTAGTATACCAAAAAAAAAAATGTAAATAGTGACATAAAACTAGTACTTGGGAAAATGCAATATAAATCTTTAAGCAGGATATAATTATACAAATCAGGCTTCCCTTGTGGCTCAGCTGGTAAAGAATCTGCCTGTAAAGTTCGAGACCTGAGCTTGATTCCTGGGTTGGAAAGATCCCCTGGAGAAGGGAATAACTACCCACTCCAGTATTCTGGCCTGGAGAATTCCAAGGACTTTATAGTCCTTGGTGTTGCAAAGAGTCGGACATGACTGAGTGAATCTCACTTTTCAAATTATACAAATTCGAAAAGACTGGAATATTATTTGAATAAATGGTCATAAGAATAATATCTAGTGAACAAAATTAAAGTGAAAGTAAAAAGTTTGAAATTATCACAGAAAACTGTTTAGTTATTCTGGAAAATATAGGCAAAAAGCCATTCTCTTTGCTCATTGAGCTAAATAAGTCAAGAAAATGAAAGTATTGGGAGCTGAATTATACTGAAAATGTAAACATTCAGAAAAATGTTCATTCATTAAAGTAAAGTTGCCTTTTCATTATTACCTACAACACATGGAAAGTTAGATACAGTGGGAAAGACAATCCAACATCAGTTCACTTCAGTTCAGTCACTCAACCGTGTCTAACTCTTTGTGACCGCATGGACTGCAGCATGTGAGGCCTCCCTGTCTATCACCAACTCCCAGAGTTTACTCAAACTCATGTCCATTGAGTCAGTGATGCCATCCAACCATCTCATCCTCTGTTGACTTCTTCTCCTCCTGCCATCAATCTTTCTCAGCATTAGGGTCTTTTCCAATGAGTCAGCGCTTCTCATCAGGTGGCCAAAGTATTGGAGTTTCAGCTTCAACATCAGTCCTTCCAATGAATATTCCGGACTGATCTCCTTTAGGATGGACTGGTTGGATCTCCTTGCAGTCCAAAGGATTTTTAAGAGTCTTCAACACCACAGTTTAAAAGTATAAATTCTTTGTTACTCAGCTTTCTTGGTGGTCCAACTCTCACATCCATACATGACTACTGGAAAAACCATAACTTTGACTAGATGGACCTTTGTCGGCCAAGTAATGTCTCTTCTTTTTAATATGCTGTCTAGGTTGGTCATAGTTTTTCTTCCAAGAAACAAGCATCTTTTCATTTCATGGCTGCAGTCACCATCTGCAGTTATTTGGTAGCCCAAGAAAATAAAGCCTGTCACTGTTTCCATTGTTTCTATAAGACCTTCTAGAGCTAAACCCCAAAAGATGTCCTTTTCATTATAGGGGACTGGAATGCAAAAGTGGGAAGTCAAGAAACACCTGGAGTAACAGGCAAATTTGACCTTGGAATGTGGAATGAAGCAAGGCAAAGACTAATAGGGTTTTGCCAAGAAAATTCACTGGTCATATCAATCTCAACAGAGTTTCAGTAAAGTGGTGCTGAACTCTGAAATATAGTTCATCTATGTGAAGATGAACCAGTCACTCTTTACCCAAATAAACCTGTATTCATGTACCCTGTATTCTTGTTTGGGGAGATAATGCTCATGGAGCAGGGAGGTGAGTAGACTCAGCTGGTTAGTGGGCACGCTGGGGTTTGAAGGGATGGCAGTTGACTCCAGAATCTCCACCCACCAACCACTGCCTGCACCGTGTGTGCGATCAACCTAAGCAGTGGCCTTTGACCTGGTGACTTCCAAGTTTGGGTAACTTTCTGCATCTTGATTGTTCCCTTCAATGCAGCTTATGAGGGAGAGGGAACAAACAGGGTGACACTGAAATGTTACCCTAAACTGACATGCTGAAGAGAAGGTTGTTTCTTGAAATTCCTGTAACATTCTTCTTGTTTTAGTGCTCTGATAGCAAACAAAACTTGCAGATCACAAAAGAAGTTTAAGAAAATAAACCATTGTATTAGGAGAAAAAACATTCTTAGTAAATTGACTTCAATGGTTTCTGTCTTCAGCCTATGTCCAATGCCAACTGGGCTTCCAGTATCAGCATTTTCATCCTTAATCATAAGTTTGTGATGATGTAATATGAATATTAATTAACATTTTAATACTATTATTATATGTATTAAATGCCTGTTAATATTGAAAGTGAAAGTGTTAGTAGCTTAGTCATGTCTGATTCTTTGTGACCCTATGGCCTCCTCGGTCCATGGAATTTTCCAGGTAAGAATATTGGAGTTGGCAGCCATTTCCTTATCCAGGGGATATTCCCAACCCTGGGATCAAACACAGGTCTTTGCATTGCAGGCAGATTCTTTTCTGTCTGAGCCACCAAGGAAGCCCCCTGTTAATATCAGCAGTGTTAACAGTAACACTGTTTACTAATGTGATTTACAGTGGAAACCGAATTGCATTTCCTTAAGTAAAAATTGGGAAACAAGTATGACAAGGTTGTATATTGTCACCCTGTTTATTTAACTTATATGCAGAGTACATCATGTGAAATGCCAGGCTGGATGAATCACAAGCTGGAATCAAGATTACCAGGAGAAATATCAACAACCTCAGATATGCAGACGACTCCACTCTAATGGCAGACAGTGAAGAGGAACTAAACAGCTTCTTGATGAAGGTAAAAGAAGAGAGTGGAAAAGCTGGCTTAAAACTCAGCATTCAAAAAACTAAGATCATGACATCCAGTCCCACTACTTCATGGCAAACAGATGGGAAAACAGTGGAAACAGTGACAGGCTTTATGTTTATTTTCTTAGGCTCCAAATCACTACAGATGGTGACTGCAGCCCTGAAATTAAAAGACACTTCCTCCTTGGAAGAAAAGGTATTACCAAGTTGGACAGCATATTAAAAAGCAGAGAGACTATTTTGCCAACAAAGGTCTAATAAGGCTATGGTTTTTCCAGTAGTCCTATATGAATATGAGAGTTGGACCATAAAGAAGGTTGAGTGCCAAAGAATTTATGGTTTTGAATTGTGGTGTTGGAGAAGACCCTTGAGAGTCCCTTGGACTGCAAGGAGATCAAACCAGTCAATCTTAAAGGAAATCAACCCTGAATATTCATTGGAAGGACTGAAGCTGAAGCTCCAATACTTTGGCCACCTGATGCAAAGAGCTGACTCATCGGAAAAGACCCTGATGCTGGGGTAGAGTGAAGGCAAAAGGAGAAGAGGGCAGCAGAGAATGAGATGGTTATATAGCATCACCAACTTAACGGATATGAATTTGAGCAAACTCCAGGAGAGAGTGAAGAACAGAGGAGCCTGGCATGCTGCAGTCCATGGGCTAACAAAGATTCAGGTCGCTAACTTAGCGACCAAACAACAACATAAAAAAATTTAATTGTATTATCAATGAAATGCTGTATGCCCATTGTATTGTTTCCTTGCTGGATTTTTAAAGGCAGTTGCATTCTGCTGTGGAATTGAAGGAAATGAGACAAGATGAAATTCATGAGAAATGGTAAACAAAGATTGTAAGGCAGCAAGTAAGCTAGTAGCTTAGGAAATATCAGTGAAGCTCATGGCCTGTATCAGGTATAGACAATGTATACACAGCTGCTAGCCACAAGCAGAATCCAGCAGACACTTAGATGGTAAGTTAGTAACTTCTAAAATATGGTAACAGTAGATTGAATCAATACAAAACCTGATGGATCAAAGAAGAGTGTTGCATATAAATAGGAAGGATGGTGAGACAAGATTTTGATCACACCAAGTCTAGGCTGACAGCGGCTACCTCCAAAAGCAGCACATGTGGCTCCTCCCCAGGAGGGTCCCATTCCAGCTCTGCATGCTCTGAGCTAGACAGGGCTAGTCAGCCATCTAACTGCCAGTCAGACTGTACAGGGCAGGCACAATTCTGCTTTTCTCTGATGGGCAAGTGTAGGTCAGAGCCTAAGACACCTTTCATCCCTGGGCCTCCTCACTCAGACCTCTACATTAATCCTTGTAAGCACAGCACCAGAGAGGAAGATTGATGTGCAGAGAGGCAAGAGGTGGGAATGCTGAACACCCAAGATGTCGCCTTCACTGACTGACACCCCATCCCATTTCTTTCTCCTCACTTTTTCTTTTCTTCAACTTTTTCTTAATTTCCATTCTTTGCTACAAAAGTACTAAATAGTGAAACAGTTGAAGAAATGCTAAGGTTTAAACAAACCTATGTGATTCAAGCAATTTTATCTTGTCTGTGAACTCTCAATAACTTGCCTGGTAGTGTATTTTGAGGCTGACATTTAATCAGGGAAATTTTCAACATGATTCCAATTTTTAAAATAAAAGTATAGATGATTTGCTGCAAATTAATAAAACATTAATGTAAGAAGACACAAAAGTCCTAATCTCGTTGTCCAAATTTGAAATAGCATCAAGTTATTACTAAAAACTGAAGAAAGAAATCAATCTAATATCAGATATTTAAGGTTTAGCATAGAAAAAGAAAATAGGAGAGAAAAATGACAGTAAAAAGCACAAAGAAATATAGGTCAAAAATACCAGTATGTTTTAGTTTCTTTCCCCAAAGTTTCAAAACTCCCAACTTATGTTTTTAAGTGTTTTGATTAAAGTTTGATAAATTTCCCCCAAATAACAACAAAATATGTGCAGATGTTGTTTTAAACATGACAGTGATTCAGAATTAAGCTCAGAGGAGCTGATGCTGCTCTTCAGTACTTGGGCCAGGAATCAAGCTGAGAACACAGTTGATTTAGTATATTCCTGTTATATCACTCAGCCAGATGGCCACCTACTGGTATCAACGTTAATTCCATGAAGAAATCTTATTCCCTTAGGCCTGACCCTATTTCCAAGTCTCATATTTCATTGTTCGCTGTCTTAAGAATATTTGACTCTGGATAAGAAGTCAAATTAAGGAGGGAATTAGCTCAATTAAAATATCTCCTGGTGGTCATTTAATTAACTGAGCCCTCAAAGCTACCAAAGTCTTGTGAACTTTACTTCTTATTCATCTTAGTGTGCAGGTTACTTATTGTGAACTTTATGAGATACTTTCTGACTCTCTGAAGTTAGCTTGGGTAACACGCATATGAGGAAGTAAATGATGAGTGTTGAAAGACAGGAAAGGGAGAAAGAATAAACACTGGGAACATTCCCATGAATGTTCTGAGCATGGAAAAGTCATGCCAGAAAGAAGTCAAATATCTAACAGAAAAATAGCTTGTAATAATACATCTTTGTATATGCTAGTCCCTGAACATAGTTTCGTCTCTGTGACAGCAGGACATTAATTAACGCAGAGAGGTCCCTTCAAGGTCTCCCCCTGTGTTATACCAGCCTCTCCAACGTTAGCTCTACCTCTAATCCCAATCCCCACTTCTGGTCGGCAAAGATCAGACCACATTTCAGCTTCAAAGGCAAGGGTCTCAAGTTAAAGACATATGACAACCTTACAAAACCAGTAAAAGCAGAATCTTTTCTTCTAAATTTACAAAACAAAGTTAAATCTCTGCACCTTTAGTCTGTAGATGCAAGTCCACTTTCATCTCCGAGGTCTCCATTAATAAACAGTGAACAGGTAAATACCTAACAAACCTCAGTAAGGCTAACTGATGATGCCATCAACGTATGATGCTGATAAAGACTCCCAACCACCCAGAGAGCAAGGTTATGATAATAAGAACAGACTTGGCCATAGGAAAACAATATTTGAGAAGCTATCACTTTTGGGGAAGAAATAAAGATTGCACAGTGCTTCTAAGGAAAGCACTCTAATGGACTTTACTCATTCATTCATCCACTCATTCAACTAATGTTTACTGAGCTCCAATTACATCCCAGGTTCACTGCTAGGCCCTGGGGATTTATTGCAAATACAATTTCCATCTTTAATGAGTCTATGTATGTATTTGTCCCTCATCTTCCAAATTTGGGAATTTTTAAAAATTCAAAAAACTTTCCTTAGTGTTTTTCTCAGGATCCAAAAGTACATTTTTTCTTTTTTCATCCCAGGCCATTCTCACCCCTTTTTAAGGAACCTTCTGCATTTTCTAGGTTTGCCTACTCAGTAGCTGGGCTTTGTTATTCTGATCTAAACAGGAGGCATAGAGAAAGTCTGAACCTAGGCAAAGAGAACCTAGATTCATACATGCCACAGGTGTGTATTAATCCATCACACAAGGTGAGAGGAGGCGAGAGTTTTAATACACACTGAAGACCAGAGATTTTAACAGGGGGATAAAAAATAGATTATGCGGAAGTCAAAAAAAATATAGAAAGCTGGGTAAAGACGAATACAGATGAATTAAGAGGAAAGTTGAAACAATTTGAAATACCCAGCAATACAATTACCAATGCTGAAGAAGACTCCTGAAAATCCCTTAGACAGCAAGGAGATCAAACCAGTCAATCTGAAGGGAGATCAACCCTGAATTTCCACTGGAAGGACTGATGCTTAAGCTGAAGCTCCAGTATTTCATTCATCTGGTATGAACAGATGACTCATTGGAAAAGTCCTCGATGCTGGGAAAGATTTGAGGGCAGAAGGAGAAGAGAGTGGCAGAGGATAAGATGCCTGAACAGCATCACCAGTGCAATGCACATGAACTTGGGAAAAGTCCAGGAGATAGTGAGGGGCAGGAAGGCCTGGCGTGCTGCAGTCCATGGGGTCAAAAAGAGTCACACATGAGTGGGCAACTGAACAACAACACAATTACCACATTGATATCTCCTTGGGCAATTTGTATATGGACTTAGATCACTTCTCAAGGGTTTTTCCACTTGGTGTGTTTACATTTTTGAGCTAACACCACCCATTACCCCAATTTCATCCCAGTTACACAATTAAAGAGTTAAAATTCTCTCTGTCCCTCAGTTCAGGCTTTTGGGATGCAAATTCCTTCCTCTTTACATGCAGTCATTTATTTACTATCTCTCTAAAATTTTTAGATGCAATCAGATCTCCTCAGACTGTTTTAAACATATTTTTCAGACATAAATGTGTTCATTTTGAATCTTCCCTCACAAAAATAGTCATTCTGCTTTTTGAATAAATTGTACAGTCATTTTCAGTATCATTCACCAATTTTAAACTCCTTGATTACACTCAGTATTTAGAACCAAATAGAGCATTGCTTCTGGGATGTTTAAAGCAGATGTGTGATTCCCCTTGATTCAGAACAAAGTTCACTAAGAAATACATTTTTATAAGTCTTTATGCTTCCGAATCTCCATGCTGCGGCACAGTCATGACAGATATGGGATCTGAGTGGTCAGGGGTGGTAGTGGGGGGGGGGGGGTGGGCGGGGTTGAGGCTTGCTGGAATCCCAGGGACTAGCAACCTCATCTGTGTTAACAGACAGGACCGAATCCCCCCGTGTGTGCCCCTGCCCACAGCCATGCCATGGCAGTTGTTCAAAACATTCCCTAGACTTGGATTCTGAGTCCAGCCTTGCCTCTCTTACCATGGGTATGTCCTGAGCTGCAACTACTTTCTTCTGTTAGATACTCCACTTAACGGTGCCATTTCTAAGACTCAGGCACCAGAGAACATAGTCATCTTAAGTACCCTATATTTCTCCTTTATACAACTCTTTGCATCTTGATGTAGAGGAAAAAAGATATAATTGAAATCAAACAGACTCTGTCAGTTTCTAACCATGTTCCGTCAAGGTTCAGTTTTCTCTACAAGTCTATGTCTAGATCAGCACTTTCCAAACCTTAATGAGCATAGGATTTACCTGGAAATCATGGCGAGTGCATCTTCTATTTCAGTGGCAAAGGACAGGACCAAGATTCTGCATTTCTAGCCCCAATGTTGCCAGTGCAGCTGGTCTGAAGACCGCATTCCAAGTAACAAGGTGATCAAGACTCACGTACAACTTGAGTTCTTTCGAACATCTGTGACATTTTGCATAAAACAGAAACTAGAGTGAAGCTGTGATGCTACTCTGAGTTACCTTTAGAGTGGCTCAGCTGGTAAAGAATCCACCTGCAATGTGGGATACCTGGGTTTGATCCCTGGGTTGGGAAGATCCCCTGGAGAAGGGAAAGGCTACCCACTCCAGTATTCTGGCCTGGAGAATTCCATGGACCAAGTCCATGGGGTCACAGAGTCGGACACGACTGAGCAACTTTCACCTTCACCTTCACCTAGAGAATGATTGATACTGAAGTTTGTAACCACTAGAGGATGGGTCTAGGATGATAAAGGGCCCATCTTTATCATCTTGTTGACCTGTGGAATCCATGGGAGACATGGAGACATGGAGACTTGGAGAAGACAGGCAGGGTCCTTTTTACAGAAGGGCCCCCACTAAGGAGCTCTGCTAGCAGTGACATGTTCACAGAAGCTCCTGGGAAGCATGCAAGGGAAACACCAAGGAGAGCAACCCCCAAAGAAGGGCGCTGAGGGTGCTGCTCAGGGGCTTGATTCCTTAGAATTGTTGGCTTCTTCATATTGTGTGTGACCCTGGAGGATAAAGATATCTGCATGCATCTCAAAGCAGAGTGAGGGCCGTTGGTCTTTGATCAGAAGCTTAAATGAGAGGAGGTCAGAGTTTTCTGGCAAGTACTTGATGAGACTGGAAGCCCAAAATTGTGCAGAGACTGGGCAGTGCTCGAACCAGTAACAGCCCCAGCCAGCAGCTTCTCAGCTGTATCACACATGCCATTCAAGATCAGTGACATCCCAAACTACCTACACTTGAGTGGGCCCCCTGCCTCTCCCTGTTCCTTCTGTCCCATTAGGCTGGAGCCTGAAAGTCCACGTTCAGCTTCTTATCTTGCTTGGGGACCTATGTGTGCGCCCATCCTCATTGCCCTTCTTCCTCCAAACCCCAACCTACTAGCCGTGAGTCGTCAGCAGATTATTCCACTGGCGCACCAAGAACTGACTGCAGAATGAGCCACATAAATCTTGTTTAACATCTTCCTGAACTCGGAGCCCATGGGAAACCCGCTTGTCAACTCTGCCCTGAAGAATTATTGTCCACGTATTATTACTTCCTCTGGTTTGCCAGCTAGTCATCTATTTTATAATAGCAATCCTCTGCTAATGCCAGTAGGTTGGGACTTATTCACACGGTTTTGAAGAGATGCTTTATCAAAGGCATGGCTAAAATCAAGATAAATTATGCCTTTTTATAAATTAACTTAGTTACTTCATCAAAAAATTCAGATTAGTCTGACGTGATTTATTTTTAGAGAATCCAGGCTAACACCTGCTCAACAACCCAGATAATTGATTTCATTATTTTAGAACAGATTGAACACAGTATCTCAGTTTGCTAAGAAAAGTTCAAACAATTGACCAGTCACATTGTCCATTAAGAGTCCAGAAAAATCACAGGGCTACTAGTCTCTTAACTGTATGCAAGAACAGTGTTTTAGATTTTCTAATTCCCATCCTTCAGAAGTAAACTTCAGAAGTACTACATCTCAATTACTTCAAATAACCTGAAATGTTTTACTGCCCTGTGAAGAAATAAGGGAATCTAAGATAAGAAGCTCTGTTTTCATATGTCTGTGCATCGCTCATAGTAGGAGAATCACTTGGTTATTTTAAGAAATCTCTTCAGTACCTGGAAGGGTATTGAGGGACTGAATACAGAGGATAGAGTTAGAATTATTTATGAGTAAATTATTTATGAGTCAGTTTGCATATGTTATTAAAATAGTGCAATGATGGCTAGACTGTGAATTAAACTCAGAAATTTCCATTGCATGTGGTGGAAATGTATGATCCTAGGGAGAAGGAGATGGGTTTGGCTAGGAAGCTGAAGAGGAGAGAGTGTGGGAGAGCAGACCAAGGTCTCTGACAACCAGAACCACCAGGATGAGAGCTATCAATACCACCTGGACCCTCCCTGTCTCCTGTCTTCTCTCTGCTTACCACCAAGGTCAGAGGCACAGTCTATGGTATGATTTCTCCTCTTGTTACAGATAAGGCCCCTCCCACCTCTCACATTCATTCATACTTGATTGATAATGTTGTGTTAGTTTCAAGAGTAGAGCAAAGTGATTCATATATTTTCTTTTCAGGTTCTTTTCCATTATATGTTATTACAAGATAGCGACTGTAGTTCCCTGTGCTATGTAGTCTTTGTTTGGTAGTCTGTTTTATATACGTGTGTGGGTTCATTGCTCAGTATTGCCTGACTCTTTGCAACCCATGGACTGTAGTCCATCAGTCTCCTCTGCCCTTGGGATTCTCTAGGCAAGAATACTGGAGCAGGTTGTCATTTCCTTCTCCAGGGGATCTGGAGCCCATTCCTTCCCAACCCAGGGGTCGAAGCCAGGTCTTCTGCACTGCGGGCAGGTTCTTTACCATCTGAGACACCTAGGAAGTCTTATTTTAGTAGTGTGTATATTTTAATCCCAAACTCCTAATTTCTCCTTTGTTTTCTTTCTCGTTTGGTACCATATGTTGGTTTTCTATGTCTGTGAGTCTATTTCAGTTTTGTAAATAAGTCATTTGTGTCATTTTTAAAGATTCTTCATGTAAGCAATTTCATATGATATTTGTCTTTCTCTGTCTGACTTACTTCAGTTAGGATAATCTCTAGAGATTGCCCAGTGATCTTTAACTGAATCTCAGATCCTTGGGTTCCTTGGCGCTGCCTCAGGGGGCACTATGGGGGGTCAGCAAGCAAAACCCACAGGGCCACAGGCCACAGCCTCTCGCCTGCCCTGAGAGTGCCCCACCAGGGACTGTCTGCTGTGAGATTTCATTTTACTCGATTTACAGGATCTGGCTCCTGACTCTGCCTGGTTTACCCTACGTTTTGCTCTGTCCAGTAACACTGTCCTTTGAGTTTGAGTTCCTTCCTTCCATCTTTCCTTCCTCCTAACAAGTGCTCATGAAGTTATCTTGCCAAAATCAGCAATAATAATAACTATCAAGTGCACATTGAAACAGCTACATTGAACAACTGCCCAGTGGGCAGTCTGCCTCCTTGCCAGTCCACTTTGAGTGCTTTCTCCTCAAGAGCATCAGAGGCCATCATGCTGCCACTGTTACCAGGCCACCCTTTCTCCAGAGTCCCATTGAGACACATTTTCTGATTCCACTATTGGTTTACCTGTAGCAAATTAGTTGTACTCTGCTTTATTTCCTTGGGCTAGTCTTTTTTTTTTTTAATCAGCAGCACATATAAGATAAACTAGTACTAATATGTATTTGTGTGTATGCTCAGTCAGTCTTTGCGACCTACCAGGCTCCTCTGTCCATGGGGATTCTCCAGGCAAGAATACTGGAGTGGGTTGCCATGCCCTTCTTCAGGGGATCTTCCCGACCCAGGGATCCAACCCAGGTCTCTTGCATTGCAGGCAGATATTTTATCATCTCCCTCATCAGGGAAGCCCTTTCAAATTATACCAACATAGGTAGATGCCTAGTATTTTTACATATTTCTCTTTGTTATCTAGAAATAAAAGCATTAAAAATTTGGTACGACACTAAGGCGCAGATACTTAAAAGCACCATAATACGCTTATCTCACAAATTTCAAGCCCCATTTTATCAAGTAGGAAGCCTTTTATTAATGGAATATGTAGTCACTTCCAGCAGCTAATTAAGTCTAACGTAATCTCTTCTCACTACCCATAGGGTGACGAGTCTGAGTAAAATGGCAAACTTGGTTTAACAAAGCTGCTTTAGGAGAAAAATGAGTGTGGAGTTTCAAAAACAGTAAAACTTTCCCACTGAGGCTTTTCGTTTGCAGATACTTCAAGGAACTTTGGAATTGAAGTCCTTTAGGAAAAAAAAAATTCAGAACTCTGACCTTGTGAATATACCGCTTGCCTTTGTTCGAGAAAGAAATGAATATTTTACCACTATGCTCTCGTCCTTCAGTTAGATTCTTTCTGGCAAGGAGGTGAACAGGGAGGAAACAGAGGTGACGGACGGGGGAGAAAATGGACATAAGTGGAGACATGGCTTCAGATCAGTTCCCAGGAGGGGAGGGGCTGTGGGTGTGGGGGTCTCTGAGCTCTGTGGTGAGGGGGAAAGGGGGGATGGGTGCTGAGAGAGCACACGTTACTTTGGTCCCTTCTTCTCCTGGTGATGTGACCTTGGATGAAGACTTCCTGAAAATGTGACAGAGCTGGAGGGACATTTCCTATTACACACTTCGGCCCCTAAAGACAAGTACTTGGGCCATGATGAATGGTGTCTTAATTTAGCTTGCCTGACACACAAATCAATTAAGGCTCGTGAGTGACTCCAGGGACCCTTTAGATTTTTGCTGCATCATCAGAAAGTATTAATAGTATTAAAAAAAAAAAAAAACCTTGGTGAAATAAATGTACTATGGAGGGTTATATTTTTAATTGATGTAAGTTAACAAAATGATAGACTTATAGGAATAGTTTTTAAAGGTGATAACTGTGTATCATTAAAGTTCTGATTTCTTAGGTTATATGCAACACTGTAAGGACCTTCTTCTTCAAATTAACTGTTTGTGAAATGTTTACGTATCTGTGAGTGAAGAAAGTGATATGCAAATACAGCACCATGGCAGTGTAACTATCCTAAATTTATGGTTAAATCAGTACACACAGTTAAATTTCATTTTAATATTGAAACTGGAGCATATCAATAATTCCTTTTGCATGTTAAAAATACCTTATAGCAGGCACTGCTAATCAAATAATGCAGTTGTCACAGCACAGCTTTTACTTATTGGAGAACGTATGTGCCTTCAAGGCCAAGTCTCCTAAAAGAGAAAGTGGAGGCGGTGGGAGCTCGGCAGTGAAGGAAGCAGGTGCTGGCAGGTCGTCAGTTCTGGGGGGCCCCTGGGAGGCCCAGAGTTTACCATAGCACAGATAATCCGTGCAAGTGTCACACGTGTATGCTTTTACATATCAAGTGAATACATAAGGAAACTAATTTTTACTAATTTTCCAAACTAGATAAAAATATGTATGGCAAGGTAGGAAAGATCTTCTTTTTGAAAAATCAGCAAAGGGCCAAATACATTTCCGTGTTACAATCTCTGTCCTGAATGACATACATCCTTCTGAACAATAATTTATTGATTTGATGGAAAAGATTGAGTATCTCCTGTATGCAGACACAGATCTAGACATCTAGGACACAGCAGTGACTAAACATAAAGAGCCCTGCCCTCAAGGCGGGCCTGCTTTCTAGCAGGGGGACAGGCAATAAAACTGATTATAATAAATGCATCAATAATAGAGTGTATTAGATGACAAGGACTATGGGAGTATACAGAGAACGTGGGGAAGCCAGGTATCAGGATGGCGAGGCAGTCTGCAATCTCAGAGAGGACCAGCGCTGCTGACATCATTTCAAAGGGGACAATTGAGCAACGAAAGGAAGTGAAGCAACGAAAGGAAGCAAGTGAAAAGTGGGGATAAAAGACACAGTTTTAAAGCAGCCCTGGGTGGAAGAGGAACCATGCATTTAATCATGGGTGTGAAGGCATGGTGTGTGGTGCAGACACTATTAGGTGATGGATGTGAATGTGACCATTTGTGGATGCTCTTTTCTCATTGCTTTAATTTGCTCAGTGAAACAGGGGACAAAATAATCACCTAAGATATAGAGCTTCCCTGATGGCTCAGTTGGTAAAGAATCCACCTGCAACACAGGAGACCCCAGTCCAATTCTTGGGTCAGAAAGATCCCCTGGAGAAGGGATAGGCTACCCACTCCAGTATTCTAGTTAAGAGAATTCCATGGACTATTTAGTCCATGGGGTCGCAAAGAGTCTGACACGACTGGGTGACTTTCACTTTCAAGATAAATATGGTGAAGGAGATGTCAGGAGTTTGAGGACAGAGGAGAAAGAATGAAATATTTGTCTAGGAGGAAGACAAGCATATGAGCTAGAAAGACAGACCACGGTACTCAGGCAGCACTAAGTGTCCACCAGAACTCACCTGGACATACCCACGATGGCTCTGTGCTTTCCATGCCCACCACCACAAGTGCCAGTGTGAAGCAGACAGTGTACAATGAAACACTGAGTATATGGGCGAGTGCAAGGAGTTGATTAGAAAGATTGGAACTTATGCTCAGTAAGAAGAGAGGGCATTAAATAGTTAAAAGGCAACAAAAAGCTGTAGAAACAATGGATTGGAGGTTTCTGTGGGGTCAAAGGATTATCGGTGTCAGATTAACTGCCTGAGTTACTTCCAAGCTTACCAGGGGAAGGTTACCCTGGGATGAATGAAATGTAGGCCATGGAAGGACTGGGAATTAGTAATGTCACAGTCCATGATCATAATTACGGTAGATGGCAGCCACAGTTAGGGATAAGGAAGGATAAAGTTTGGTGACAAGAAGCCCAGTGCTGGAGTTTTACAAAGAAGGGAGGGAGGGGAGTGGAGGCAGTGAGGGGAGACAATGTGGCCCCCGTGGGACCTTCGGAATCAGCCCAGGAGAGGGAGGGGGGCCCTTTGCGACCCCATGGACTGTAGCCCGTCAGGCTCCTCTGTCCATGCGGTTTCCCAGGCAAGAATACTAGAGTGGGTTGCCATGCCCTCCTCCAGCAGATCTTCCTGACAGAGACAGCGAACCCTCATCTCTTATGTCTCCTACACTGGCACGCAGGTTCTTTACCACTAGCACCACCTGGAAAGCACCCCCCCACACACATTTTTTTTTTCATATGGCAGAGCACAATTGGGATCTCTCCACCATTTCTTTTAACATTGAAACATTTACCCAAATCCCATGATTTTAGGTCATATTTAAACGTTTAAATACATCTCTCCAATTTCACCTCCCTTACTAATGAAATGAATAAAAAAGTAATGAGAGACAATTGAGAAATGAGTTATGCATGATAGAGAGGGTGGGATGAATTGTCAATAGTCTGCTTTGAAAGCTTATTGTTCTGTTTTTCATATAACTTCCTTGAAAGCACCCAAGCCTATCTCTATTACACCAACAAGAAACTCATATTTGCAATACCTTGTAGTAAAATGATAAAAGATTGCTGAGTATTTTCACAGTCTTAAAAGAGTACCTTCTAAATCCTCTATGATAAATAATCCGTTTCCTTTTAATGTCCCTACCACTTGCTTAAAATCAATAAGATACTCTAACTAGCTTATACAGTAGCTAGACAGGTCTTTTACATCTCTGAAATGCTGACCAACTGTCTTTAATCAAGTACCGTTATATGTGTGAATTGATAAAAAGAAGAGCATAAGGATTTGTTTCAGAAATTTTGCAGAATATGTCCCTGTTGACATTTGATTTTTTTAAAAATTTCCTCTATACATACCTCTTGTGATAATTCAAGTAGCTTTATTATCAACTTGAAACTCACAGCTTCTTATTAAGAGCAATCATGATTGTTTTCATTGTGCTGTATTTGAGTTAATCCCCCAGTGTTTACAGTATGACTTAGAGGAGCTCCACTCCCCTCATCTGAAGCTCTGCACTTAGGTTACACAAAGAAAACTTCCTTATTGCAATTCTCTCACAATTCAAAGCCTGAACTGATTGTTGCAGTGATTTGGAATTTTTAAGATGATCGAGAAGATATGATAGTAAGGTCCATATATATATATATATACATTTGTTTCCCATTAAATTTTAAAATACAATTATTTTGTTTAATAGTCAGTGAATCACTATGATCTAATGAAAGATGAAAACCCATTGATAAAGGTGGCTCAGATGGTAAAGAATCTACTTATAATGCAGGAGACCCAGATTTGATCCCTGGGTGGGGAAGATCCCCTGGAGAAGGAAACTGCAACCCACTCCAGTGTTCTTGCCTGGAGAATCCCATGGACAGAGGAGCCTGGGGGGCTTCAGTCTATAGGTTGCAGAGTCGGACACGACTGAGTGATTAACACACACACACAACCAACCAATGACTGTCTCCTGCATATTTTCTCTCTTAAAATCATGACTGATCCCTAGAGTTAAATACATAGAAGGAGAAAAAACATCTTGGAAAATTAGAGTAAGGAATTGCTTAAATTCTGTTAGGTCCAACCTAATTAAGTTTCAGATTAAAAATCTTAAAAATGCTGTGCCCTAATTACTAGAGCATAAATATTTGAGCAGCTACTCGATAAAAGAAATGTTTACTTGATCATGAAGCTGTATCCACATAATTCACATGTCTATATAACACTTGACTAGACAGTTATTTCACTATTTTTAATAGAAAAGGCAATATGCTTACAGTCTTTCCAGATGAAATGTAAGGAAACTGAACCCCAGTTCACTCAACTATAACTAAAATAAGTGTCTTTCTTCAGAGTTATTGTGATGAGGAAACGAGATAATGCTCATAAAACACTTAACACACCATATTAAGTTCAGGTCAGTGTAGTTCAGTCACTCAGTCGGGTTCAACTCTGTGACCCCTTGGACCGCAGCACACCAGGCCTCCCTGTCCATCACCAACTCCTGGAGTTTACTCAAACTCATGTTCATTGAGTCAGTGATGCCACCCAGCCATCTCATTCTCTGTCGTCCCCTTCTCTTCCCACCTTCAATCTTTCTCAGCATCAGGGTCTTTTCCAATCAGTTTCCTGTTCACATCAAGCAGCCAAATTATTGGACTTCAGCTTCAGCATCAGTCCTTCTAATGACTATTCAGGACTGATTTCCTTTAGGATGGAATGGTTGGATCCCCTTGCAGTCCAAGGGACTCTCAAGAGTCTTCTCCAGCGCCACAGTTCAAAAGTATCAATTTTTGGCATTCAGCTTTCTTTATAGTCCAACTCTCACATCCATACATGACTACTGGAAAACCATAGCTTTGACTAGACAGACTTTTGTCGGCAAAGTAATGACTCTGCTTTTTAATATGCTGTCTAGCTTGCTTATAGCTTTTCTCCCAGAGAGGAAGTGTCTTTTAATTTCATGGCTGCAATCACCATCTGCAGTGATTTGGAGCCCAAGAAAATAAAGTCTGACACTGTTTCCATTGTTTCCCCATCTATTTCCCATGAAGCTATGGGACCGGATGCCATGATCTCAGCTTTAGCCTAGTGATTACACTTAGCTTTCTGACTTTGTTTAAGCTGTTTCTTGATTCAAAATGTCTTCCTTAGCTTATTCATTTCCAACAAATCCATTCTTCTAGACCCCTGATCCACGGATGGCTTCACCATGAACTAGTACCCCAAGGCTGGTGGCAAGAGAGAGCATGCACTCTCTCTCAATTTCTGCAGGTCCAGACTTTGGGTTTGGCTTCCCTGCTCTCTGTGCTCCATCTTCCCACTGGCTGTGGTAAGCTGATGCTGGAACCGCAGTCTCCTCTCGAGGCTAGAAGAGAGATGGCTGTGCACCTGGACCTTGGAGCTGGTCCCAGGACATTGTTCCTTCCAGGCTGTTGATCTCAGAGGCTTTGCTTCTTCAGTCTATTTGCAGATGCCACTTAGTTCTCTGGCTCCATGAGCATCTCCAACATGGCAAGTTTGGGGGGTTTTTTGGTCTGTTTTTGTTTTTTATTGTTTTAATCAAAGCATACAAGCTGAGAAGAAATAGAGAGAGAAAGACAGCAAGACCAAAGTCACAGTCTTTTGTAGTCAAATGAAGCTAGTACAACTTCTAATTTCCAATCCTCTGTCTTAGAGAGGAACTTTGCTTAGTTAGAAGTAGCTAGGAGAAGGCAATGGCTACCCACTCCAGTACTCTTGCCTGGGAAATCCCATGGACGGAGGAGCTGCAGTGGGCTGCAGTCCATGGGGTCGCTAAGAGTCGGACAAGACTGAGTGACTTCTCTTTAAACTTTTTACTTTCATGCATTGGAGAGGGAAATGGCAACTCACTCCAGTGTTCTTGCCTGGAGAAGTCCAGGGACAAGGGAGCCTTGTGGGCTGCCATCTATGGGGTCGCACAGAGTTGGACATGACTGAAGGGACTTAGCAGCAGCAGCAACAGCAGCTCCACCCACTCGGAAGGGAGGTTAATGAATACCAGGAAGTAGGAATCCTTGAGAACCAGTTTTGACAGCTACCTGCTATCATCTCACCTTTAAACCATCTCAGACCACTCAGCTGCTACAAACTTCTTTTAGAAAATAATTAGAAAACTAGTGGTTAACTTACTTTCCAATTTCAAATGGCTCAACCCCTTAGAATTTTGAAAGCACTAATAGCTGGATTCCCTGATAACTCAGTTGGTTCATGTTGATGTATGGCAAGACCAATACAATATTGTAAAGTAATTAACCTCCAATTAAAATAAATAAATTTATTTTTTTTTAAATCCACCTACAATCCAGGAGACCCTGGTTCAATTCCTGGGCTGGGAAGATGGCTACCCAGTCCAGTATTCTTGGGCTTCTATTGTGACTCCATTGGTAAAGAATCCACCTGTAATGCAGAAGACCTGGTTTGATCCCTGGGTGGGGAAGATCCACTGGAGAAGGAAAAGGCTACCCACTCCAGTATTCTGGCCTGGAGAATACCATGGACTCTCTAGTTCACGGGGTTGCAAAGAGTTGAACATAACTGAGTAATTTTCACTTTCACTTTCAATAGCTGGATTCAAGGTTTTTAATTTGTCCTAAAATTTCATGCTTTTTCCCCCAATAATATTATATCTTGTCATGTATCTCTTGTCTTGTTTCTATATCTCTGGGAGAGTTTAGTACAAATGGTGGATTAAACAAATATTAGTTGAAAGAGAAAATACTATTTCTCCCTGATAAACTATCTGGATGATGGAATTCTAACACACTCCCATAAGAGATATTCATATCTCTGAAAGAGAAAATCATTTATTTTCTCTATAAAACTTATACGTTTAATATATTACTACAAAAACCTATATTCCCTGTCTTTGTAACAGAATGTTTTCTATAAAATAGGATTATGTGACTCCAGCTATAAAATACTGGATTATAATTGCTTATCAGAATGAAAGAGCAAAGAAAATAAACTACTTTTAAAGACTTTAGAATTATTTTATGATAATAAAAATTTAAGCCTTTTTACAATTGTTCCTTCACTTTATTGGATGTATTTACAGAAAAAAAAATTTAAATCATCACTTTGATGCAGCACAAATCATGTATGTCACCTATAAAGATTATATCTTTCAAATGCTAAAATAGGTAATATAAATTACTATACAGATTTTCCCTCTAAAACTTTAGTATCCTATAAATATTGCTTTAAATTAGCCAATAAACTAAACTATACTTTTATTCTACATAGCCTAATGACCTACTTTTCTTCTAATAACTAGATCTGGCAAATAACATGAAAAATAGATGGTCTGCTTCATATGAATCAAGACTGGACCATACAATTGGAATTTTACTGACTAGAGAGAGAAAATCAATAAAATCTCTTGAGCTGTGTGTGTATATATATATATATATATGTATATATGTACATATATACATATATATTACACTTTTTAAATTAAAACCTATTTCTCTCTGAGCAAATTTATATTAGGATTAAATAATCCACTTTAAATTTATTTTATGTCACTAAAGATTAGAATAGTACTGTAAAAATCTTAAGATTAATTCAGATGAATTCGTGTAATTCCAATGATGTTACAGAACTATAATAATCTAGAAATATTTAGCAATAAAAGAAACTCTGATTAAAAGGAACAAACTAAAAGCATGAGTATTATCTGTCCCTGTTCTCAAACCAATGAAAGCAACAAAAAAAAAGAAAAAAAAAAGAAGAAGAAGAAGAAGGGGAGGGCTCCATGCTCAATGGGATGCAAAATATTCATCCCTCAAGCTGATATATTTCTCCTCCACTCCCAAGTAGAATTCAAATTTTATTAAAGTTATTATCAGGAAACAATAAAGTTCTTAGAAGAAAAGAGTATTTTTGCATCCTTGAACAGTTAAAGATTTCTCAAACTTAACACAAAAACATAAATAATACTCTAACAAAAAGTTTAATAAATTAATCAATTTAAAATCAGATAGTTCTTTTCACCAAAAATCACATTTGGACTCCCATTTCTGTTTAAAACAGAAAGTCACAAGAGAAAATTTTCACTACCCAAACAACAGGAAAAGGTGAGAAACTACAAATTCATATCTCAAATCCACTGACGAACTAAGAAAGCAAAGAAACATGAGTTTGCTAAACTCACTTATATTTATTAGAGTGAGGACAGAAAAACTGTGCGAGAAAATCTCCAAGCACCCCCAGTGTGTACCAGGGAGAGGATACACAAGGCTGGCGGGGAGACAGGACACATTTGTGCAAGATCCAGGATAGAGTTCTAAGACTGAGGAGCCTTCATGCCCTCTGATCCCAAATGCTACAGAAAGGCCCTCATCCTGCCTTCATAATAGTTAAAGCCAATAGAGAAAAATCAGAAAATTCAGACCGGTCTTAATTACAAATGTGGTTAACTCCTGACACTGGCACTCTGACAAAAGAGGCAAGTCTACTTCTTAGCACACATCATATTTACTTCAGTCTCTGGCTCAGAGGGTAAAGAATCCATCTGCAATGTAGGAGACCTGGATTCAATCCCTGGGTCAGGAAGAACTTTTGGAGAAGTGAAGGGCAACCCACTTCAGTATTCTTGCCGAGACAATCCCACGGACAGAGGAGCTAGAGCCCATGGCATCAGAAAGAGACGGACATAACTGAACAATTAACACTACTGATCTCTAATGCATAATTCTTTCTATAGAAGAAAAAATGAGTTATGCAAAGAAAATATGACCAATCAACAGGAGAAAAGGTGAATTACAGAACTAGATCCAGAGTGTTCATAATTATAATGATAAATGTGCTAAAAAATCTATTGCAAATGTGAGCAACGGCATGAATAGATGGAGAATTTCAGCAAACAACTGAAAACTATATAAAAGAGCAAAATGGAAATGCCAAAAAATGAAAACATAATGTCAGAGATGAGGGATTCTTCGGTTCAGTTCAGTCGCTCAGTCGTGTCCGACTTTTTGTGACCCCTTGGATCGCAGCACGCTAGGCCTCCCTGTCCATCACTGACTTCCGGAGTTCACTCAGACTCACGTCCATTCAGTCGGTGATGCCATCCAGCCATCTCATCTTCTGTCATCCCCTTCTCCTGCCCCCAATCCCTCCCAGCATCAGAGACTTTTCCAATGAGTCAACTCTTCACATGAGGTGGCCAAAGTACTGGAGTTTCAGCTTTAACATCATTCCTTCCAAAGAACACTCAGGGCTAGGGCTGATCTCCTTTAGAATGGACTGCTTGGATCTCCTTGCAGTCCAAGGAACTCTCAAGAGTCTTCTCCAACACCACACTTCAAAAGCATCAATTCTTCGGCACTCAGCTTTCTTCATAGTTCAACTCTCACATCCATACATGACCACTGGAAAAACCATAGCCTTGACTAGACGGACCTTTGTTGGCAAAGTAATGTCTCTACTTTTCAATATACTGTCTAGGTTGGTCATAACTTTTCTTCCGAGGAGTAAGCGTCTTTTAACTTCATGGCTGCAGTCACCATCTGCAGTGATTTTGGAGCCCAAATAAATAAAGTCTGACACTGTCTCCACTGCTTCCCCATCTATTTCCCATGAAGTGATGGGACCAGATGCCCTGATCTTAGTTTTCTGAATGTTGAGCTTTAAGCCAACTTTTTCAGTCTCCTCTTTCACTTTCATCAAGAGGCTTTTTAGCTTTTCTTCCCTTTCTTCCATAAGGGTGGTGTCATCTGCATTTCTGAGGTTATTGATATTTCTCCAGTCTTGATTCCAGCTTGTGCTTCTTCCAGCCCAGCGTTTCTCATGAGATAGTCTGCATATAAGTTAAATAAGCAGGGTGATAACATACAGCCTTGACATACTCCTTTTCCTATTTGGAACCAGTCTGTTGTTCCATGTCCAGTTCTAACTGTTGCTTCCTGACCTGCATACAGATTTCTCACGAGACAGGTCAGGTGGTCTGGTATTCCCATCTCTTTCAGAATTTTCCACAGTTTATTGTGATCCACACAGTCAAAGGCTTTGGCATAGTCAATAAAACAGAAATAGATGTTTTTCTGGAACTCCCTTGCTTTTTCGATGACCCAGTGGATGTTGGCAATTTGATCTCTGGTTCCTCTGCCTTTTCTGAAACCAGCTTGAACATCTGGAAGTTCACAGTTCGGCTTATTAGCAGTCTGGCTTATCATCCCCCCAAAATTCAGTTAACATATACTTGGGTCAATAGAAATTATTCAAGGTGTAATACAAGAAACAAATAGGAAAAAATAGAGTAAAATATACAATGCTTATAGAATAGTGTGAAACCAACTACCATGGGTATAATTGGAGTCAAGAAGAGAGGAGACTAAAAATAAGGCCAAAATTTTTCTGAGAAACATGCAACATTGTAAATCAAGTATACTTTCATAAATAATAAATTAATTATAAAAAATAAAGTTGCTATTAATATTAGTGGACAAAAAAAAATAGAGACCACTGTGTTTGTACACTGGAAAATAACATAATACTGTCAATCAACCATTCTTTAATTTTTAAAAAAAGTTTAAAAAACAAATAGAGAAAATAAAATTTCTACGAACATTAGTGGACAAAAGTATTTAAAAAACAATGGTCAAGAGTTTTCCAAATTGGTGAAATACAAGAAACTGCATACCAAAATTCAATGCAACATTAGGCAGAACAAATAAATCACAGTTTAGGCCCATCATAGTCAAATAGGTAACATCCAGAGATAATGAGAAAATTTTAAAAATCAATCAGAGAACAAAAGTATGTTATATTTTTATATCTCATGACACAGGTATAGAAATGATAGTTGAAATCCCAACAGTAACAATGAAGTCCAGAAAAAAGTCACAAGTTTATTTATAGTTAAAAAAAAAAAAGCAAATAAAACTGTCAGTCTAGATCCTATAATGAATAAAAATCTTTTTAAAATAGAGGAAAATAAAAATGTGTGCATATTAACAATATTAAAAAATAATTATTGTCATTTAAACAACTACAAAGAAGGTTTGTGTTGATGTTCATGCAGGAGCTACTTTGTAATTACTTTACTGTATCTAGAAAATATTTTCACTGGTTAATATTCCTAAATCCTACAGGATTTTCTGGTAAAGAGGTAAGAATGCAGAAAATTAATAAATTTTTTCCAATGTTTAAAAAATGGTTGCATTGAAGAAAATATGGGATCATGTAAAATGAGGGCATTAAAGTGACGTTTTCTTTGACTTTACAATAAATGTAAAGTCATTGTTTATTCTGAATGTACTATTTAAATCTAGAAATATATATCCTCACAAGGTTTAGAAATAGTAATCAGCTCTAATATCCATTTAGAAATGTTATTTAGAGTTAGAATGAGCTCTCCCAAACCGAAACTCTCCCAAACCACTGAAACTTATTACTGAAATGCATGTAGCTTACTGTGGTTTGTTAGGGGCCTACCCTATGACTGCTGCTATTTAGTCACTAAGTTGTATTGACTCTTTACGACGCCATAGACTGTAGCCCGCCAGGCTCCTTTGTCCATGGGACTGTTCAGGCAAGATACTTGAGAGTGTTATCATTTCCTTCTCCAGATAACCTTCTCTACCCAGGGATCCAACCCTATAACCAGGAGTTCTCCGAATCCTGTGTAGAATGAATGTTAAAATATAAGCAATCAAAAATGTGTTTAACTGCAGAAATTTTTTAGAAATTAGGCCAACAAATGTTTGTTTGTGTGTTTTTTTCTAGAAAGAGAACTATTGCTAACTGTATTAGTCTTCTGAGGCTACTGTAACAAAATAACACAAACCAGACAGTGTAAACAACAGAAATTCATTTTCTCACATTTCTGGAGTCTTGGAGTCAAGGTCACGGTGCTGGAGGTCTAGCTCCTTCTGAGGCCACTTTTTCTTGGTTTGTCAGTGACCCTTGCATGGTCTGTCTGAGCACTTACACTCCTGGCATCTCTCTGTGTGTTCAAATTTCCTGTTTTTATAAGAACATCAGTCACACAAGATCAGAGTCCACTCTAAAAACTCAACTTTAACTTAATCACCACTTTTAAGGCCCCATCTGCCAACAGTCACATTCTGACTTACTTGGGTTTAGGGCCTCTGCATATGAAGGGGGAAAATCAGTTCAACCTGTAACACTGGCATTGTCTAAGGTCTGTCACATAATAAGAACTTAAAAGCCAATTAATTTTAATTTAGTATTGTTATTGTATTTAGATGTTCTACAACTTATCCACATATCCTGCATCTAGGACGAACCAGTTTTACTGTCCAATGGTGTCTAACAACATACTTAATAATAAAATATTGAATGGTTGCCTCTTACAATTGTGAACAAGGCAAAGATTTCAGCCATCACTACTTCTATTTCTATTAATTATTGTAATAGAGAATGTAGACCACATGATACATTCAGAAAAAGAAATACTATACATAAAAAATAAAACTATTCACTTGCAAATAATATAATTATGTATGTAGAAAATACTAGGGATTCAATTTAAAAAAAAACTAGAAATGTCAATCACCATTGGTATAGGATACAAAGGCAATAAATAAAAATTAATTGCATTCCCATTGCACAAGCAATATGCAATGTCTATTTTTAAATTTACAATTGAACACAAAAATATAAACTACTTGGGGATAAATGTAATAAAAGATGTGGAAGATATCATACCAAAATTATAAGACTTTGTGATGAAGTAAATGAAATTGTAAAAAGTGGAAGCAACATGGACATAGATTGAGTCAATAAAAATAAAATATAAATCTTCTCCAAATCTTGGATCTAATTCAATCCCAGTTAAAATCTAAATAAGCCTTTTTGCAAGAATTAACAAGCTGATTCTAAAAGGTATAAAAAGAAAAAGATCTGGTATAGACAAAACAATCTTGAAAAATGACAGTTAGAAGGCCACTTATCTAATTTCATCAAATGGAAGATTTCCTACGATGTTACAATAATCTAAACAGTGTTATTGATAAAAGGCTAAATAGGTCAATGGAATAGAAAAGCAAATAGTATCATGAATAAACAGTCAAATAATTTTGGCAAAAAGAAGTAAATGCAAAAAGGAGTCTTCAATAAATGGTACCAGACCAATTGGAGGTATATAAGGAGGTAAGCGAATCTCAGGCTCAACCGTGGACAAAAGTCTGTGATCAATCATAGACCAAAATATAAAAGCTAAAACTATATAGCATAGAAAAAAATAGAGAAAATCTTTATAAACTTGAAGTAACAAGATTTCCTTAGGGAAGACCCAAAAGCACTATCACTAAAAGGAAAACCAGCTAACATAGAAACCTTTAACAAAATTAAAGGCATAAAGTTTGAAAACACCAGAAAAGAAAAATTTAATAGAAAAGCCATAAATTGGGAGAATGTGTTTGTAACAAATATTTTCAACAGAGGACCAACGTCCAAAATATTTAAATAGCTCCTACAACAGCAGTAAAAAGACAACCCAAGTTTTTTAAAGTGGTCAAAGACTTGATAGTCACCTCAAAAAGGAAGATATATGAAGAGCCAGTATCCTCTGGAAAAAAAATTCTTAGTATTAGCAGCCATCAGAAACATGCAAATTACCACAGTGAGATACTACAGATAAAATATACAACACACACACACATATACTAGAATGATGAATATTTACAAGAAATCATACAAATGTTGACAAAACTCTACCATTGCCAAAGGGCATCCTATAAATTGAATAAATAATTATAATTCTCCCTATTAATAGTCTAAAAGGAAAATTAATTTTACTATCTTGATAGATGCTAAGATAGAAAGCACCTGACAAAATGCAGAACTAACTTTTAATAACTCTCTTTTAACTAGGAAATGAAGGGAACTTCCTTGACCTGAAAACAGTCATTCTATCGATAGCATCAATAAAAACCTATAAAAATAAAAATAAAGATCTTATGGATCTTTACCCATAAGATTGTAAATAAGGCAAGTTCTTGCTACTTCAACACCTTACTAGATGTTCAAGCCACTGGGATAAGGGAGTAAAAGAAACTTTAAGCTAGAGAATGGAAAGGAAAATATAAAACTCTATTATTTGCAAATGATATGATCACTTATACAGAAATCTTAAATAATCTATCCAAAAAAAGTTGATGTAACAAATAGATTTAGCAAGGTTGAGAGAGCTAAAAAAAATTTTTAACAACATTTCAAGATATATAATAAAGTTATAATAATTAGTGTATTGTTGTATTGGCTAGAGATTAATGAAATACAACACAGGGATCAGCTAAGCGTGCCCCATGGGCTGACTCTCATCTCCTGCTTATTTTATAAATGAGTTTTAATGGAACTCAGCAATGGCTGTTTATTTGCATGTTATCTATGGCTGCTTTAATGCTACAGTGGCAGAGTTTAGTAGCTGTAACAGAGAATGAATGGCCTGGAAAGTCTCAATTTTTAGTTTTTATCCCTTTACAGAATAAGTTTGCCAGTACCTATAATATAGTGCTCATAAACATTCATGTATGTAATCAACTGGTTTCTGGCAAAGGGGCCAAAGAAATTCAATGAGGAAGTGATAAAATTTAAACAACTGGTCCTGGAAATTCTTGGTATCTAGATGTAGAAATTTTTTATATTTACTTCATTGTATTAGAAAAACTGATTTGAAATTCATCGTTAATCTAAATGAAAGAGTTAAAGCTCTAAATTCTAGGAGAAAACTTTTGGAATCTGGGGTTATTTCCTCTCATAAAAGATACAAGAAGCACAAAGTATGAAATAAATAATTGCTAAATTAAACTTGGTCAAAATAAGAGACTCTTTTCAAAATATACTCTTAAAAAAACAGAAAGGCAATCCACAAACAAGGGAAATATTAGAAAGATACTTATCTGAGAAAAGGGTTCATATTCAGAGAATGTGAGCAACCTTAACTACTCAATAGTAAGAAGAAAAACAAATGAATGTTTAAAAGATAAAAATATTTTAAGGCTTTTCACCAAAAAAGATAATCAAAATGTCAAGCACATGCTAAGATTTTCAACATCATTAGTTGCTAGGGAAATTCAAAGTAAAATCACAGAGTCTATGACATAACTAAAAACTCACTAATCTACAGAATGCCCAAAATAAAGACTTATTGATTTCATACCAGTGAGAATGGCATCATCAAAATGCTACAAGCAATAAATGTTGAAGAGGTGTGAAGAAAAGGGCACCCTTCTAGTACACTGTTGGTGGGAATGTAAATTGGTGCACCACTATGGAGAATAGTATAAAGATTCCTTACAAAGCTAAAAACCATATGATCCTGCAGTGCCACTCCTGGGCAAATATGTGGAGAAAACTATAACTTCTGGCTACCAAAGAGAAAATGTGGGGGGAAGGGATAAATTAAAAGTTTCGGATTAACATATACACACTATAATATACAGAATAGATAATCAGCAAAGACTGTATAGCACAGGTGACTCTACTCAATATTCTACACCAACCTCTATGGGAAAAGAATCTGAAAAAAGCATGTGAGTGTGTGTATATACATATATATATATATATATATATATATATACACACACATATATATATATACACATATATATAAATTTTATTGTATGGAAGTGTATCTCAATAAAGTTGATTTTAAAAATAGACACATGAAAAGCATTGAAATGATCTCTCTTTTAATGAAAACCAGTCATCCTTTAGTTTCCTTTTTATTTTTGAAAACAGGGGACCATAAGCCTAGGTCGTTAGAGGGAGCTCTCATATATTATTGGTTTATTTTAGAAAACTGGAAATATTACTACTTTGGAAATACTTAGCTCTCTTTGCTTGAAAGTATATCATTTTCAGGAGCCTTCCACATTCTCTTCCAGGGAAAAACCATCCACGAAAACTAAGCTTCAGAAGAACATGTTTTCCTAACCAATGGGGACCCCAGCGGCACCTGACAGAGAGAGGATCTGTTCATTGGATCACAGGCTTGCCTCCCTATTGACCATACTCTTTACTCTGTATTGCCACGGAGGTGCCAACACATGCCATAAGCCAGCACACTAACAATCAAAACTCTTGTGAATTCTCAGTTTTTATCACAGTGAAAAAACCTAGTTTGTTCCTTTAGACACCACAAAATTCATCAATAATTTTTGGTTTCCAGATGGCGGAGTAAAGGACGTGCGCTCATCTTCTCCTATGAGAACTTCAAAATTACAACTCGCTGCTGAACAACCATTGACAGAAGAACGTTGGATCCCACCAAAAAAAGATATCCCACATGCAAGGGCAAAGGAGAAGTCCCAGCAAGACAGTAGGAGAGGCAAAATTACGTTTACAATCAAACTCCATACCCACCAGAGAAGACCAGAGGGCTCAAACAAAAGCTTGTGCACACAAAGACCCAGGAGAAAGGAGCAGTGACAACACAAGAGACTGACCCAGACTTGCCTGTGAGAGTCCAGGAGTCTCCACTGGAGGCCTGGGTAACCAGTTGCCTGAAGCTGGGTCAGGGGCACTGAGTATGGCAGTGTGTGCATAAGAGCTTTTGAGGAGGTCACCATTATCTTCATCACTTCCACCATAGTTTGGTCTCAGGTCAGAAAACAGGGAGAGAACACAGCCCCACCCATCAATAGAAAATTGGGTTAAAGATTTACTGAGCACAGCCCCTCCCATCAGAACAAGACCCAGTTTCCACTCCCACAGACATTCACTCCCATCAGGAAGTTTCTATAAGCCTCTTATCCTTATCCCACAGAGAGTAGACTGAATGAAAACCAGTCACAGAAAACTAATCAAACTGATCACAGGGACCACAGCCTTGTCTAACTCAACAAAATTATGAACCATGCCATGTAGGGCCACCCAAGACAGACGGATCATGGTGGAGAGTTCTGACAAAAAGTGGTCCACTGGAGAAGAGAATGGAAAACCACTTCAGTATTCTTGCCTTGAGAACCCCATGAGCAGTATGAAAAGGCAAAAAGATATGACACTGAAAGATGAACTCCCCAGTAGGTGCCCAATATTGGTCAGTAGGTGCCCAATATGCTACTGGAGAAGAGTGGAGAAATAACTCCAGAAAGAATGAAGAGACGGAGCCAAAGTGAAAACAATGCCCAGCTGTGGATGTGACTGATGATGGAAGTAAACTCCAATGCTATGAAGAGAAACAACACATAGGAACCTACAATGTTAGGTCCATGAATCAAGGTAAGTTAGAAGTGGTCAAAAGGAGATGGCGAGGGTGAACATCAACATTTTAGAAATCAGTGAACTAAGATAGACTGAAATGGGCAAATTTAATTCAGGTGACCATTATATCTGCTACTGTGGACAAGAATCCCTTAGAAGAAATGGAGTAGCATTCATAGTCAACAAGAGTCCTAAATGCAGTACTTGGGTGCAAGCTCAAAAACGACAGAATGATCTCTGTTCATTTCCAAGGCAAACCATTCAATATCACAATAACTGAAGTCTATGCCCCAACATATGCCCCAACAACAGCAATCAATGCAAATAGAGGAAAACAATAGAATGGGAAAGACTAGAGATATCAAGGGAATATTTCATGCAAAGATGGGCTCAATAAAGGACAGAAATGGTATGACATTAAGCAGAAGACATTAAGAAAAGGTGGTGAGAGTACACAGAACTGTACAAAAAAGGTCTTCATGACCCAGATAATCATGAAAGTGTGATCACGCACACTCACCTAGAGCCTGACATCCTGGAATGCGAAGTCAGGTGGGCCTTAGGAAACATCACTACAACAAAGCTAGTGGAGGTTATGGAATGCCAGTTGAGCTGTTTCAAATCCTAAAACATGATGCTGTGAAAGTGCCAGCAAATTTGGAAAACTCAGCAGTGGCCACAAGACTGGAAAATGTTGGTTTTCGTTCCAATCACAAAGAATGCTCAAACTACCTCACAATTGAACTCATCTCATACTCTAGGAAAGCAATGCTCAAAATTCTCCAAGCCAGGCTTCAGCAATACATGAACCGTGAACTTCCAGATGTTCAAGCTGGTTTTAGAAAAGGCAGAAGAACCAGAGATCAAATTGCCAACATCCGCTGGATCATAGGAAAAGCAAGAGAGTTCCAGAAAAATATCTATTTCTTCTTTGTTTCTGCCAAAGCCTTTGACTGTGTGGCTTACAATAAACTGTGGAAAATTCTGAAAGAGATGGGAATACCAGACCACCTGACCTGCCTCTTGAGAAACCTGTATACAGGTCAGGAAGCAACAGTTAGAACTGGCCATGGAACAACAGACTGGTTCCAAATAGGAAAAGAAGTACGTCAAGGCTGTATATTGTTACCCTGCTTGTTTAACTTATGTGCAGAGCACATCATGAGAAATGCTGGGTTGGAGGAAGCACAAGCTGGAATCAAGATTACTGGGAGAAATATCAATAACCTCAGATATGCAGATGACACCACCCTTATGGCAGAAAGTGAAGAAGAACTAAAAAGCCTCTTGATGAAAGTGAAAGAAGAGAGTGAAAAAGTTGGCTTAAAGCTCACCATTCAGAAAACGAAGATCATGGCATCTGGTCCCATAACTTCATGGCAAATAGATGGGGAAACAGTGGAAACAGTGTCAGACTTTATTTTTCTGTCCTCCAAAATCACTGCAGATGGTGATTGCAGCCATGAAATTAAAAGACATTTGCTCCTTGGAAGGAAAGTTAAAAGAATGGCCAACCTAGACAGCATATTACAAAGTAGAGCTTTGCCAACAAAGATCTCTCTACCCAAGGCTATGGTTTTTCCAGTAGTCTTGTATGGATGTGAGAGTAGGATTATAAAGAAAGCTGAGCGCAGAAGAATTGATGCTTTTAAACTCTGGTGTTGGAGAAGACTCTTGAGAGTCCCTTGGACTGCAAGGAGATCCAATCAGTCCATCCTAAAGGAGATTAGTCATGGGTTTTCATTGGAGGGACTGATGTTGAAGCTGAAACTCCAATACTTTGGCCACTTGATACAGAAAGCTGACTCATATGAAAAGACCCTGATGCTGGGAAAGGTTGAGGGCAGGAGGAGAAGGGGACGACAGAGGATGAGATGGTTGGATGGCATCACCAACACAATGGACATGGCTTTGGGTAGACTCTGGGTGTTGGTGATGGACAGGGAGGCGTGGCGTTCTGCGTTTCATGGGGTCGCAAAGAGTTGGACATGACTGGCCAACTGAACTGAACTGAATGCCCCCAAAAGTAAAGCTGAAGAAGGTGAAGTTGAACAGTTCTATGAAGACCTACAAGACCTTTTATAACTAACACCCCAAAAAAGTTATCCTTTTCATCATAAGGGACTGGAATGCAAAATTAGGAAGAGAAGAGATACCTGGAATAACTGGCAAATTTGGTCTTGGAGTACAAAACAAAGCAGGGCAAAGGCTAACAGAGTTTGGCCAAGAAAACTCACTGGTCATAGCAAACACCCTCTTCCAACAACACAAGAGAAATGTCTATACATGGACATCACCAGATGGTCAACACCAAAATCAGATTGATTAAACGACCCAATCAAAAAATGGGCCAAAGAGCTAAACAGACATTTCTCCAAAGAAGACATACAGATGGCTAACAAACACATGAAAAGATGCTCAACATCAATCATTATTAGAGAAATGCAAATCAAAACCACAATGAGGTACCATTTCACACCAGTCAGAATGGCTGTGATCCAAAAGTCTACAAGCAATAAATGCTGGAGAGGGTGTGGAGAAAAGGGAACCCTCTTGCACTGTTGGTGGGAATGCAAACTAGTACAGCCACTATGGAGAACAGTGTGGAGATTCCTTACAAAACTGGAAATAGAACTGCCTTATGACCCAGCAATCCTACTGCTGGGCATACACACTGAGGAAACCAGAATTGACAGAGACACATGTACCCCAATGTTCATCGCAGCACTGTTTATTATAGCCAGGACATGGAAGCAACCTAGATGTCCATCAGCAGATGAATGGATAAGAAAGCTGTGGTACATATACACAATGGAGTATTACTCAGCCATTAAAAAGAATACATTTGAATCAGTTCTAATGAGGTGGATAAAACTGGAGCCGATTATACAGAGTGAAGTAAGCCAGAAAGAAAAACACCAATACAGTATACAAACGCATATATATGGAATTTAGAAAGATGGTAATGATAACCCTGTATGCAAGACAGCAAAAGACACACAGATGTATAGAACAGTCTTTTGGACTCTGTGGGAGAGGGCAAGGGTGGGATGATTTGGGAGAATGGCATTGAATCATGTGTAATGTCATATAAGAAATGAATCGCCAGTCTAGGTTCGATGCAAGATACAGGATGCTTGGGGCTGGTGCACTGGGATGACCCAGAGGGATGGCATGGAGAGGGAAGTTGGGGCGGGGGGGAGTTCAGGATGGGGAACATGTGTATACCCGTGGTGGATTTTTGTTGATGTATGGCAAAACCGATACAATATTGTAAAGTAATAAGCCTCCAATTAAAATAAATAAATTTAAATTTAAAAATTAAATTAAATTAAAAATCAGATTGATTATATTATTTGCAGCCAAAGATGCATAAGCTCTATGCAGTCAATAAAAACAAGACTAAGAGCTGACTGTGGCTCAGATCATTAACTAATTATTGCCAAATCCAGACTTAAGTTGAATAAAGTAGGGAAAACCACTAGACCATTCAGGTATGACCTAAATAAAATCCCTTACGATTATACAGTGGAAGTGGTAAATAGATTCTAGGGATTAGATCTGATAGAGTGCCTGAAGATCTATGGACAGAGGTTCAAGACATTGTACAGAAGGCAAGGATCAAGACCTTCCCCAAGAAAAATAAATGCAAAAAGGCAAAATGGTTGCCTGAGGGGGCCTTACAAATAGCGGAGAAAAGAAGAGAAGCAATAGACAGAGGAGAAAAGGAAAGATATACAAATCGGAATGCACAGTTCCAAAGAAAAGTATGGGGAGATAAGAAAGTCTTCCTCAGTGATGAATGCAAACAAACAGAGGAAAACAATAGAATGGGAAAGACCAAAGCTCTCATCAAGAAAATTAGAGATGCCAACAGAACGTTTCATGCAGAGATGGACACAATAAAGGACAGAAATGGTATGGACCTAACAGAAGCAGAAGATACTAACAAGAGGTGGAAAGAATACACAGGAGAACTATACAGAAAAAGATCTTCATGGCCTAGATAACCACAATGATGTGATCACTCACGTAGAGCCAGACATCCTGGAATGTGAAGTCAAGTGGGCTTTAGGAAGCATCACTACAAACAAAGCTAGTGGAAGTGATGGAATTCCAGTTGAACTATTTCAAATCCTAAAAGATAATGCTTGAAAGTGCTGCACTCAATATGCCAGAAAATTTGGAAAACTCAGCAGTGGCCACAGGACTGTAAAAGGTCAGTTTTTATTTCAATCCCAAAGAAAGGCAATGCCAAAGAATGTTCAAACTACTGCATAATTGCACTCATCTCACATGCTAGCAAAGTACTGTTCAAAATTCTCCAAGCCAGGCTTCAACAGTACATGAACCATGAACTACCAGATGTTCAAGCTGGATATAGAAAAGGCAGAGGAACCAGAGATCAAATAGCCAACATCCACTGGATCATTACAAAAGCAAGAGAGTTCCAGAAAAACTTCTACTTCTGCTTCATTGACTATGCCAAAGCCTTTGACTGTGTGGATCGCAAGAAACTGTGGAAAATTCTGAAAGAGATGGGAATACCAGACCACCTGATCTGCCTCCTGAGAAATCTGTATGGAGGTAAGGAAACAACAGTTAGAACTGGACATGGAACAGACTGGTTCCAAATCGGGAAAGGAGTATGTCAAGATTGTATTTTGTCTCCCTGCTTGTATAATTTATATGCAGAGTACATCATGAGAAGTGCCAGGCTGGATGATGAACAAGCTGGAATCAAATTTGCCGGGAGAAATATCAATAATCTCAGTTATGCAATGACACCACTCTTAAGACAGAAATAAAGAAGAACTAAAGAGCCTCTTTATGAAAGTGAAAGAGGAGAGTGAAAAAGTTGGCTTAAAACTCAACATTCAGAAAACTAAGACCATGATGTCTGGTCCCATCACTTCAAGGCAGGTAGATGGAGAAGCATTGGAAACAGTGACAGATTTTATTTTCTTTGGCTCCCAAGTCACTGCAGATAGTGACTGCAGCCATGAAATTAACAGATGCTTGCTCCTTGTAAGAAAAGCTATGACCAATCTAGAAAGCATATTAAAAATCAGAGACATTACTTTGCCAACAAAGGTCCATCTAGTCAAAGCTACGATTTTTCCAGTAGTCATGGCAATGCCAAAGAATGCTCAAAGTGAAGTGAAGTCTCTCAGTTGTGTCTGACTCTTTGCGACCCCATGGACTGTAGCCTACCAGGCTCCTCCCTCCATGGGATTCTCCAGGCAAGAGTACTGGAGTGGGTTGCCATTTCCTTCTCCATGAGATCTTTCTGACCTAGGGATCGAACCCGGGTCTCCAGCATTCCAGGCAGACGCTTTAACCTCTGAGCCACTAGGGAAGCCCCAAGAATGCTCAAACTACCACACAATTGCACTCATCTCACATACAAATAAAGTAATGCTCAAAATTCCCCAAGCCAGGCTTCAGCAGTACACGAACTGTGAACTTCCAGATGTTCAAGCTGGTTTCAGAAAAGGCAGAGGAACCAGAGATCAAATTGGCAACATCTGCTGGATCATGGAAAAAGCAAGAGAGTTCCAGAAAAACATCTATTTCTGCTTTATTGACTATGCCAAAGCCTTTGACTGTGTGGATCACAAAAAAAACTGTGGCAAATTCTGAAAGAGATGGGAATGCCAGACCACCCGACCTGCCTCTTGAGAAATCTGTATGCGGGTCAGGAAGCAACAGTTAGAACTGGACATGGAACAACAGACTGGTTCCAAATAGGAAAAGGAGTACGTCAAGGCTGTCTATTGTCACCCTGCTTATTTAACTTCTATGCAGAGTACATCATGAGAAACGCTGGACTGGAAGAAGCACAAGCTGGAATCAAGATTGCTGGAAGAAATATCAATAACCTCAGATATGCAAATGACACCACCCTTATGGCAGAAAGTAAAAAGGAATTAAAGAGCCTCTTGATGAAAGTGAAAGAGGAGAGTGAAAACGTTGGCTTAAAGCTCAACATTCAGAAAACTAAGATCATGGCATCTGGTCCCATCACTTCATGGCAAATAGATGGGAAAACAGTGGAAATGGTGTCAGAATTTATTTTGGGGGGGCTCCAAAATCACTGCAGATGGTGATTGCAGCCATGAAATTAAAAGATGCTTACTCCTTGGAAGGAAAGTTATGACCAACCTAGATAGCATATTGAAAAGCAGAGACATTACTTTGCCAACAAAGGTCCGTCTAGTCAAGGCTATGGTTTTTCCAGTGGTCATGTATGGATGTGAGAGTTGTACTGTGAAGAAGGCTGAGCACTGAAGAATTGATGTTTTGGAACCATGGTGTTGGAGAAGACTCTTGAAAGTCCCTTGGACTAAAAGGAGATCCAACCAGTCCATTCTAAAGGAGATGAGCCCTGGGTGTTCTTTGGAAGAAATGATGCTAAAGCTGAAATTCCAGTACTTTGGACACCTCTTGCGAAGAGTTGACACATTGGAAAAGATTCTGATGCTTGGAGAAATTGGGGGCAGAAGGAGAAGGGGATGGCAGAGGATGAGATGGCTAGATGGCATCACCGACTTGATGGACGTGAGTCTGAGTGAACTCCGGGAGTTGGTGATGGACAGGGAGGCCTGGCACACTGAGTTTCATGAGGTCGCAAAGAGTCAGACATGATTGAGAGACTGAACTGAAGTGAACTCAACTGAACTGAACTGAACATATATGGATGTGAGAGTTGAAGCTCCAACACTTTGGCCACTGAATGCAAAGACCTGACTCATTGGAAAAGATCCTGATGATGGGAAAGACTGAAGGCAGAAGGAGAAGGGGACGACAGAGAATGAGATATTTGGATGGCATCACTGACTCGATGGACGTGAGTTTGAGTGAACTCCAGGAGTTGGTGATGGACAGGGAGGCCTAAGGTGCTGTAGTCTATAGGGTTGCAAAAATTCGGAGACTACTGAGTGACTGAACTGAACTGATTCCACATCAAGTTTCTATCTGACCTGACTGTAATCATTGTACCCCATCTGTACGGGCAGGAGATACTTCTAAGTTGTGATCTAAGCAGGTGTCCAGTTCGGAGGCTTAATGATATTAGGACTCATTCAAAGAGTGGTCTAACACAGGTGAGTTACTTACCCCCTTGTTCAGCTGGTAAATAGTCCACCTGCAATGAGGGAGACCTGGGTTTAATTCCTGGGTTGGGAAGATCCCCTGGAGAAGGGAAAGGCCACCCACTCTAGTATTCTGGCCTGGAGAATTCCACAGACTGTATAGCCTGTGGGGGTGGCAAAGAGTCAGACATGACAGTGACTTTCAGAAAACAAACCATCTCTCTTGATGACACCCCCATCACTTTAACCATAAGGACAAATCATTTTTGCCAACCTCACTCTGAAGCTTATTGTGGATTTTAAACTCACTGAAAATTATTTCAGATAAAAATAGAGGAGAAATTACTGCCACTGATTCAAGCAGTTAACTGAGTTTTAATGGGGTGTTATTTTGCATAATTTGATACAGTTTGTTGACATTAGAAAATATTGAACATTTGTAGTCAGCTTTAAATGGTCGGTTCTGTTAGCAGAGTAATCTCCACGCACTTTGACTTTTTTTCACCACTGTGCAGATTCTAAAGAGTTGATATGCACACTATTCATTTTCAATTTGTCCTTAATTGGACAGTTTTCTTAGGGTGCTTATTCCTGCCCCCCACCAATTTTTCTTTTTTCTTTTTCTTTTTTTTCGTCCTTAACTGACTTAAGTTAGTTTCTTGGCTTGAGCATTCTCATCTGTCACATGTTTATGAATGCATATCAATTTGTATTTTAATTAGTATTTGAGAGCTTCTTCTTTTGGCTTAAATGTATAGGAAGATTTGACAGTGAGACAACGAAGAATACTTTGTATGAGAATTAAGTGCAATATGTTACCAGGAATTATGCCACTATAAAGCAGAAGATGCTGGTAATTCTGCACAATGCTGAAGTTAATGAGACTGAGAACTGTGCATACCTAAGGTGGCTACGAAATACCCACCCAGTGGAAGTACTGAATTCAGACCCAGTATCTGGGACAAAGGCCTGGGAGATAACCCTGAGTCTTTGTAGTCTATTTTCTGTTGAGGAGCTGTGTCTAAGTTCCAAGTGACTAACCATGAGAAGAAAAGACCAGTTTGGTATATAATTACTGAATTCTGTACATACGACATTTCTCCTAAAATTCAGACGCTGTTTTAAGTGCTGGGGAGACATTATTAATAAAGTAGAAAAAGTTCTTGTTCTTAGGAACTTAGATTCTAGTGGGAAAGTCAGTCATAAACAGATATATAAACAAATACATATCGGTTAGGATCAGTGCTGTGCAGAAAGGCACATGGAACATGCAAGGGAGGGTTGCTATTGTGTATGGGGAGGTTCTCAGGCATTCTGAGCAGGTGACTTCTGAGTAAGAAGAACAAGTTGAAGATGGAAGTGATGTGCACATCTGGGTGAGGATTATTCTAGGCAGGAGGAGCATGCAAATGCCTGTCTTAGGGAGGCATTCAGCACATCTGAGAAATAACGAGGGGGCCGACGTGGGCAGAGCCCAGTGCAGGGAGATAGAGGAAGGTGAAACTAGACCCACAACCAGGGGTTAGATCACATCTGCCTCAGAAGACATGGGGAGAACTTCGGATTTCATCCTAAATCAGATGGGAAATCACTGATTAATAGCAAGTGACTAATGATTTAAATTTCACTTTGTTTTACTTTGCCTGTAATTCCGTTTACATAAAGCCAGCCACATCTGAAAAAAATTTATAGTCCTACATTAATGTCACTTATGTGTTGGCTCTAGAACTTGGTGATGCTGTCCTTTGCATCACAAGTGTCTATCTGGCTAGACTCATTCTGTCTTGACACATTCAATTATAATTAAGTGAGCTTCTTTGCCTTTTTGCTAGATTATGAGGAATTAATCTGATCTTTTGCATATTCTCCACTTAAACTGAGCCTAACACCTCAAAACAAAAGGGAGACTTGACAGGCTCATGAACGTTGTCTACTCCTTATTTTGTTAATTCAAAGGGAAATGAGAGTCTTATAAACTCCTATGATGTTGTGTTTTCCAAAACAGGTTTGTTATTTACCACTGAGTAGTTGATTTCAAAGACCCATTGTTAAAAGTAAAATATGTCATTTACAGATATCAAATAAGATGAATTGACCTTTTCTAAAATATTAAGAAGGCTGAAGTTTATCTCGTGCTCCAATTTTTCAAATGTCAGACAAAAGTAAATGCCAAATGTGAAAAATTGAAAATAGTATGAAAACATATGCTATTTATAATTCTTAAAGGACAAGCACTATCTTTGTATCAATTTGTTCTGTTGTTAAAATCTCAGGAAATCATTCAACATAGATTTAAACACAATCCTTTATGAAATTCACATATTTTATCTTCTAAATAGGGTTATATCCTAATTACTTTATTTCATATTTAATATTCTCTTCAAATCTAGTGAAAAATATAAATCATCTACAGTCAATGATTTAAAGTGTTTTCAACACACATATGTCTACTGTGGAGAGGCAAAGGAGAACAAGTATCTTTTATAAATGAAACAGAAGAATAATTTTTCTTACTATCTGACTGCAAACACACATTTTTTAAAGTGGACTTCCCAGGACAGATCACATCCTGGGCCACAAATCTAGCCTTGGTAAATTTAAAAAAATTGAAATCATTTCAAACATTTTTTTCTGATCACAATGTGGTAAGTTAGATATTAACTACAAGGGGGAAAAAAACTATAAAAAACACAAACATATGGAGGCTAAACAACACACTTCTGAATAACCAAAAAATCACAGAAGAAATCAAAAAGGAAATCGAAATATGCATAGAATATGGTGATGATATAATGATGGTGAAAACACAACAACCCAAAACCTATGGGATTCAGTAAAAGCAGTATTTTCAGTAAGAGGGAGGTTCATAGCTACACAGGCCTACCTCAAGAAACAAGAGAAGTGTCAAATAGGCAACCTAGCTTTACACATAAAACAACTAGAAAAAGAAAAAAGAAAAATCCCAAAGTTAGTAGAAGGAAAGAAATCATAAAAATCAGAGCAGAAATAACTGAAACAGAAACAAAGGAGATGATAGCAAAGATCAACAAAACTAAAAGCTGGTTCTTTGAGAAGATAAATAAAATAGACAAACTGTTAGCCAGACTCATTAAGAAAGAAAAAGGGGAGAAGATTCAAATCAATAAAATTAGAAATGAAAATGGAGAAATCACAACAGACAACACAGAAATACAAAAGTCCATAAGATACCACTATGAGCCAATAAAATGGACAACTTGGAAGAAATGGACAAATTCTTAGAAACATATAACCTTCCAAAACTGAACCAGGAAGAAATAGAAAATCTGAACATACCAATCACAAACACGGAAATCAAAACTGTACTCAAAAATCTTCCAACAAACAAAAGCCCGGGCAGATGACTTCACAGGTGAGTTCTACCGAAAATTTAGAGAAGAGATGACACCTATCCTACTCAAACTCTTCCAGAAAATTGCAGAGGAAGACAAACCAAATGCATTCTATGAAGTCACCATCACTCTGACACCAAAACCAGATAAAAATCCTGGTTTTTTGCAAGCATCCTTCATTATTTGCAAATCAATGTGATACACAATTTAACAAATTGAAAAATAAAAACCATATGAAATCTCAATAGATGCAGAGAAAATCTTTGACAAAATTCAACACCCATTCATGATAAAAACTCTCCAGAAAGCAGGCATAGAAGGAACATACCTCAACATAATAAAAGCCTTGTATGACAAACCCATAGCAAACATTATCCTCAATGGTGAAAAATTGAAATCATTTCCTCTAAAACCAGGAACAAGACAAGGATGGCCACTCAAATCTCACTATTCAACATAGTTTTGGAAGTCCTAACCACAGCAATCAGAGAAGAAAAAGAAATAAAAGGAATGAAGGTTGGAAAAGAAGATAAAACTCACTGTTTGCAGATGACATGATCCTCTACATAGAATACCCTAAAGACACCACTAGAAAATTACTAGAGCTAATCAATTAATATAGTAAAGTTGCAGGATATAAAATTAATACACAGAAATCCTTTGCATTCCTATACACTAACAATGAAAAAACAGAGAGAGAAATTAAGGAAACAATCCCATTCACCATTGAAATGAAAAGAATAAAATGCTTAGGAATAAATTTACTTAAAGAAACAAAAGATCTATATATAGAAAACTATAAAACACTGAGGAAAAACTTCAAAGATGACACAAATGGAGAAATATACAGTGTTCATGAATTGGAAGAATCAATATAGTGAAAATGAGCATATTACTCAAAGCAATCTATAGATTCAACACAATCCCTATCAAGCTACCAATGGTATTTTTCACAGAACTAGAACAAATAATTTCACAATTTGTATGGAAACATTAAAAAAACCTCAAAGAGCCAAAGCAATCTTGAGAAACAAGAATGGAACTGAAGGAATCAAACTTCCTGACTTCAGACTACACTATAAAGCAACAGTCAACAGTATGGTTCTGGCACAAAGACAGAAGTAACAAAAATAGAAACAAAATAACAAAGTAACAAAATAGAAAGCCCAGAGATAAATCCATACATCTATGGACACCTTATCTTTGACAAAGGAGGCCAAAATATACAATGGAGAAAAGACAATCTCTTTAACAAGTTGTGCTGGGAAAACTGGTCAACCACCTGTAAAAGAATGAAACAGAACACTTTCTTAAATCATACACAAAAATAAACTCCAAAGGGATAAAATCTAAATGTAAGATTAGAAACTATAAAACTCCTAGAGGAAAGCATAGACAAAACACTCTCTGACATAAATCAAGCAAGATCCTCTATGACCCAGCTCCCAGAGTAATGGAAATAAAAACAAAAATGAACAAGTAGGACCCAATTAAACTTAAAAGTTTTTGCACAATGAAGGAAACTATATGCAAGGTGAAAAGGCACCCTTCAGAATGGGACAAAATAATAGAAAATTAAACAACTGACAAAGAAGTAATCTCCAAAATATACAAGCAGCTCATGCAGCTCAATATCAGAAAAACAAACAACCTAATCAAAAAGTGGGCCAAACAACTAAACAGACATTTCTCCAAAGAAGACATACAGATGGCTAACAAACACATGAAAAGATGCTCAACATCACTCATTATTAGAGAAAAAGCAAATCAAAATCACAATGAAGTATTATCTCACACTGATCAGAATGGCCACTATCAAAAAGTTTACAAACAATAAATGCTGGAGAGGGTGTGGAGAAAAGGAAACACTCTTACACTGTTGGTGGGAATGCAAACTAGTATAGCCACTATGGAGAACAGTGTGGAGATTCCTTAAAAAACTGGAAATAGAACTGCCATATGACCCAGAAAACTCACTGCTGGGCATACACATGAAGGAAGCAGAATTGAAAGAGACACGTGTAACCCAATGTTCATTGCAGCACTGTTTACAATAGCTAGGACATGGAAGCAACCTAGATGTCCATCAGCAGATGAATAGATAAGAAATTTGTGGTACATACACACAATGGAATATTATTCATCTATAAAAAGGAATGCATTTGTGTCAGTTTTAATGAGGTAGATGAATCTGGAGTCTATAATACAGAATGAAGTCAGAAAGAGAAACACCAATATAGTATATTGATACATATATATGGAATGTAAAAAGATGGTGATGATGATCCTATATGTAGGGCAGCAAAGGAGACACAGAAGTAAAGAACAGACTTTTGGACTATATGGGGAAAGGTGAGGGTGGGATGATCTAAGAGAATAGTATTGAGACATGTATATTACAATATGTAAAATAGATGACAAGTGCAAGTTCAATGTAAGTTTGAGCACTGGCTTTGAGTGCCCTGCTCTGGAACAGCCAGAGGGATGGGGTGGGGAGGGAGGTGGGAGAGGATTTCAGGACGGGGAACACATATGCACCTATCGCTGACTCATTTTGATGTATGGTAAAAAAAAAAAAAAAAAATCACCACAATATTGTAAAGTAATTATCCTCCAGTTAAAATCAATCAACTAATTTAAAAAATAAGTGGACTCCCCTATGTATTATTCAATTAAGTAGCATATATTCAGTTCTCATTTATTTGACTGAATAAATTAGGAAGACTTCTTCAGATAAACAATCTTTTTAAGTTATTAACTCAATTGTGCAACAAACTTGTTGAGACTATACACCATGCCCTCTACTGTATGCTGAGGGAAAATAAACTTGAAGAGGTAAGTGGACTCTTGGATCCCACTCTCCCAATTACATAAGCAATAACATATCTGAAAGATACTTTGCAATATTTCTCAAAAATGGTAATGTTCAGAAACTAATCTTCAATGCAGAATATTCATAACTATAAATAATATAGTGTTTAAATAGTGAATAATAGAAAATTTACAGAATTGATTTATGTTTTTCTTTCTAAAACTAGATGACCGATTCACAGAGCAATCTGATTTCTCAGGCACAGAATATAATGTATTATAGAATTATTAGTCCTATTTTGTTAAAATGAATATGTCATTTTTCAGATGTCATGGTTCTTATATTTCACTTAGAAATTTTTACTTGTTGCAAGCTCACTAACTTTTTCTGCTATGTTCTCTTTTAGAAATTAGCTCTCTAGAAATGTTCTCTTTTAGTCTTAGCTGTCATGTTTAGGACTTTGATCCATTTTGAGTTAGCTTTTATGTATTATGTGAAATAAACCTTAGAGTTCATATCGTTGCATATAGATTTTCAACTGTTTCAGGCACCTTTAGCTGGGGGTGGGGGAAGCTACCCTTTTCTCATTGACTTGCCTGAACCTTTTCTAAAACACTAAGAAAATTTTGCCGGAAAACAGTTGGCCATATATGTATAGGCTCAGTTTTGGAATTTTCATTCTGTTCCAATGATCAATATGTTTGTACTTATGGAAAACCTATTATGTCTTGATTAAATAGCCTTAAGAAAAAAAATTTGAAATTTGGTAGTTGAATCCTATAACTACTTTCTCAAAGTTATTTTGGTTATTCTGTGTTCTTTTTGTATAATCTTTTAAAAATTTTTATCAATTTTTACAAAAAATGTTCTGCTGGCATTTTAATTTGGACTTCATTCAACCATACATTAATTTGGGGATAATCGACAAAATCGAAACTCAATCAGCACTATTGAGTTTCTCAATTTATCAGTATGGTATATACCTACCTGATTAGGTCTTTATTTTAGCAATGATTGTAGTTGTCTGTATATGCATCTTGACATAATTTGTTTAATGTATATTTAGGAATTTCATATTTTAATACAATTGCAAATGGAATCATTGTCAATTAATATTTAAATGAAATTTTAAACTGAGAAAAAATGTTTAGTATTTACCCACATAGTTCCCATTCTGCTGAGCAATAGCAGCCCCAAGCTCCCTACCGTAACTTGTCTGTGACAAAAGGCAACTAATTCGCAGATGCCACAGCATCCCACAGAACTCGCCAATGTTCATCCCTGAGGCCCAGACTTCTATGAGTGCACATGCCCGGCATCCTGAGTTTCCTTGAAAGGTCCATCAACTTCCACCTGACCCTGTGTTTGGGGAAGATTGTTAGCAAGTCTTTATCTGCTCTTCTGACTCATTTCCAGACCTTTAGCCCACAGCCTCCCCTCCCCATAGTATTAATACCACAGTGGCACTTCTTCTCTGATTTTGTCATTTCTATTCACTATCCCTTCTGTAAAAGGCCTTGTAAGTTTTTAGAGACCTCAACACCATCTTAACCATGGGACTGAAGTTAGTGTCACCAGTAATGGGGCAGATGACATCATACACACTGTGACAGGTGCTGAGACAGATCTGAGCTATACTGCTGATGTACTGCTATGAAAACTGCATCATCTGAATCTAACCATAAGGAAACATTTGACAAGCCCAAACTGAGGAACATTTTACCAGTAACTGACCTCTAGTATTAAAAATATGTTGTAGTTATGAAAAATTGTAAAAACTAATAAGTGTTCCAAAGTAAAGTTGAGGCAGGAGTGTAAGGTGTGCTCATGAACTTAAAAAAAAAAAAAGTTTTCTTCTGTATAGAAGGCACGGGATAGACAGCTGAAAATGTTAACTAGTTATAGATTGAAGTATTATATTGAAATTCATTTCATGGCAAATAGATGGGGAAACAATAGAAACAGTGACAGACTTTATTCTTTTGGGCTCCAAAATCTCTACAGATGGTGATTGTGGCCACAAAATTAAAAGATGCTTGCTCTTTGGAAGAAAACTTATGGCCAACTTAGACATCATATTAAAAAGCAGAGACATTATTTTGCCAACAAAGGTCCATCTAGTCAAAGCTATGGTTTTTTCAGTAGTCACCTATGGATGTGAGGGTTGGACTATAAATAAAGCTGAGTGCCGAAGAATGGATGCTTTTGAACTGTGGTGTTGGAGAAGACTTTTGAGAGTCCCTTGGACTGCAAAGAGATCCAACCAGTCCATCCTAAAGGAAATCAGTCCATCAGTCTTGAATATTCATTGGAAGGACTGATGCTGAAGCTCAAACTCCAATACTTTGGCCACTTGATGTGAAGAACTGACTCATTAGAAAAGACCCTGATGCTGGGAAAGATTAAAGGCAGGAGGAGAAGGGGATGACAGAGGTTGGATGGCATCACCAACTTGATAGACATGAGTTTGAGTAAGCTCCAAGAGTTGGTGATGGACAGGGACGCCTGGCATGCTGCAGTCCATAGGGTCACAAAGAATCAGACACGGCTGAGTGACTGAACTGAACTGAACTGTCTGCAACTTTCAAAACCACAGGGAAAAAAGTAATATTAATGTGGTAAAATGCTAACATTTTGGGAATCTAAGTAAAGGGCATTTGGGGATTTTTACAAATTTGTTGTAAGTCTAAAATTTTTCCTCCAAAATTTTAAGTTTCCTGTACCAAGATTGCAAATGAACATATGCTTTTATCCCTTCCTCCTGAACTACCATTAAAATATAGGGAAGAAAGAAAGACGCAAAGAAAAAGGGAAAGAAGAGAGCTAAGGATGAAAGATATGAATCCATAACAAGCAGATAGCAGACAAAACACACAGAATGATACATGCATAACAACATAACAAAGACATACCTTTATTTAGGAAATTTTTTTAAGATCTTGAAGAAGTGAAGCAAGGAAGAAGAAATGGGAAGAATGTGTCCAGCACAGAAGGGTAGTCACTGAGAATATTCTGTCCACCTTGGAATAAGGAGAAGGAGGAGCCAGAGAGAGAGGTCTTATGGGGAACAAAGAATGCAAAATAACAGCATTTGACTGAAAATGGCCACCTGACAGAGGTCAAGAGTCCCTTTGTTAAAATGTAAGTAAACTAGAAGATCCATAAAAGGAAAAAAAAAAGAATTGTACAAAAACTAATGATACAAATATGAGAAAACTGGTCCAAACAGAGAAAAAGTCAATGGAATTTAAGCAGCAGAATGAATTAATTACAACAAAAGATAGATTAAAGCTGAAGAATATTAGAGTTATGGTAAAAGATATATTTTTCTTTATCTTCTAAACATTTTATATAAACAGCATGATACAACACTCCAGTAAAAACAACAAGTAGACAAACATGAAGCATGTACAACAAAGAGAAAGGTTTCAAATATGGAGGTTTAATTGGAGCTCTTCATACATATGTAAAAATAGTCTAAAGACACTGGAATCTAAAATAGGAATAGAGAAGGAAGGCAGATAAAATCAGAGAAGGTGATAAAAGTATTTTTAATCTTTTGGTAATATTTTCATTATTGCTGCGTGGAATGTATGTGGAGATTCTTTTTCCATTTTGCTTTTCTGACTTTTAGTATGTCAAAATTCCATAATGTTATTTAAAAAATAAAATTAGTCAAAATATAGAATCATACATTTATGTGTCTATGTTGGTCTCCATTTCTCCAAGGAAGGCAAAAACTCTTGCCCAAAGAGGAAACAGTTTCCCTAGATGGAAAGGTACTTCACTCATGCAGGTTGTGTGTGACAGACACTTGGTTTCTTGCTAAAAACTCTGACACTAAATAAGAACTTGATTTGCTGATTTATCAAGCTCAAAAAAGATCTGAATAAGACTAAATTTAACCATACCCTGCTCTATATTTCACAAAACAGAATTTTATCATCTGTGGTATATTTCCAAGGACGTTTGTGTCAGAGTTGACTACAACAACTACATCTTTGATACAACCTCTAACCTCCACTATTAACAGAATTTCTTGTCATGAGAGCATTGTTTTAAGGGAATAAGATTGGTTAATAAAATATGTGGAGACAACTTTCCACTGTAAAGTGGGAATGACATTATGTATCTATTTTCCCTTTATATTTTCGCTTCCCTACAATGTCAGAAAAAGCCACAAGATCTTTTCTGTGTTGACTATTTTCTATTATCTACTTCACTTTTGTGAAAGACTAAGAAAATTTAAAGAAATTAAAGAGCCTCTGACAATTGTACAAATAGACTAAATGCAGAATTTAATATGTGCTCCCAGCAAACTTCTGCTGTCATTTAGGTTTAAACAGAGAATTGACGCGACAAATTTCACCACTGCCAAATCCTCAGACACTAAGTGAGGTTCTAAATCCCCAACGGTTATTTTAAGAGTAGAGTTGAGAACTCCTGTCGCTTTACCGTTCATGTGGTGTTGAGCACTCCTCTTTTTGTCACTGAACCTGTAAGAAGCCCCACTAATATAAAGTAAATGAGGAGGCTTAAAAGGTGATCCAGAAAGATGGCATGGGGAGGAAGGTGGGAGGGGGGTTCAGGATGGGGAACACGTGTACACCTGTGGCAGATTCATGTTGATGTATGGCAAAACCAATACAATATTGTAAAGTAATTAGCCTCCAACTAAAATAAACAAATTTAAATTTTTTAAAAAAGGTATTGAAATTTATAGGAAAGAAAATGTAACACGTCTTCTGTCTGGTCAAATCAATGGAGACAGGAAAACTCTCCATCAAATGTGTGTGCCTTTTTCCTTTTTTAATATGAATCAAGTTATGTTTAATTAAAATTGGGTTTATTACTATTTGCTAAAGAATCTACCTGCCAAGGCAGGAGTCACAAGAGATGTGGGTTCGATCCCCAAGTCTGGAAGATCCCCTGGAGGAGGAAATGGCAACCCTTTCTAGTATTCTTGCCTGGGAAATCCTATGGACAAAGAAGCCTGGAAGACTACAGTCCATTAGGTAACAAAGAATTGGACACGACTGAGCAACTGAGCACACACACTATTAGCGAAAAGCCTTGAATGCCTCAGAGCAAATGTATTTTCAAGAGGAAAATTTATTTTCAATGTATTTCATTGACTTTGCAGCAATGGGAGACCTTAGTGTTTTAAATTCTTGCCTATTTAGATACCAAGACATAATCAAGCACTCTTTCATTTGGGGAGGAAATAGTAGAATGAATATACTTGCCTTAGACAAGTTTGTATCTTAAATTGTTGTGAACATAAATATAAATTTGCTAACATCAGAAATGAAATTAATACTAGAGGACAATTCAGTAAAAACAATGGTATAATTAAGTAATATATCCAGACTTTCTAAAGTATCAAACATTTACATTCAGTTCAGTTCAGTTCAGTCACTCAGTCATGTCCGACTCCCTGCAACTCCATGAATCGCAGTACACCAGGCCTCCCTGTCCATCAGCCCCTCCCGGAGTTCACTCAGACTCAACGTCCATCAAGTCAGTGATGCCATCCAGCCATCTCATCCTCTGTCGTCCCCTTCTCCTGCCCCCAGTCCCTCCCAGCACCAGAGTCTTTTCCAATGAGTCAACTCTTCGCATGAGGTGGCCAAAGTACTGGAGTCTCAGCTTTAGCATCATTCCTTCCAAAGAAATCCCAGGGGTGATCTCCTTCAGAATGGACTGGTTGGATCTCCTTGCAGTCCAAGGGACTCTCAAGAGTCTTCTCCAACACCACATTTACATTAAAAGCCTTAAATAGTGTGTACTATTGACTAGAGAATAAGAATCTGAGCAGAAATTACTGGAAAATTTTACTCAGGAGAAAAAGGTTAATGAATTTCATTCTTTTAAGTCTTTTTTCTTGCCTCTTCTTTCTCACATAAATCTCTCATTCAATGGAGGAATTTGTAGAGATAAAAAGATAAATAATTTCAGGCATAAACAGAAGATAGATTAAACTCCTCCTTTCCTTCCACCCAGCCATAAAAACTATCAATATTTAAACAAATAATTTTAAAGTTTCCTTCCTCTTTCCTCCTTGTTTGGACCAAGTTTAAAGTGTTACCTTAAGTCAGACCCTACTCTGTATAACTTTCGAATATCATATTTCGTATATAATTTTAGTTTAAATAGGTTTAGTGTTCCTGCTGAGCCGTGAACTTTTAAAGTGAAAAGAAATTTAGATTTTCAAGTGGAAAACATATCAGAAATCAGCAGTCATGAAAAAGTTAGATATACAAGTAGCCTACCCCTATGTATCTTGGTTTCCAATCTGCTCAACTCACAAAAAGACCCTTCCTAGGAAACTTTACATTTATTAAAGGTTAACTGGATAGAAATTTATTCTTACAAATCAGAAAAATATTCCAGTTGAGAAAGCTTTACCTTTAAGTTTAAAGTAGGTTAAAGTGTAAATTATATTTTTTTAAAAATCAAGATTATTTTCATTTTAAAATTTACATAATTCAAATAACTAGGAATAAATCTACCTAAGGAGGTAAATTACCTGTACTTGGAAAACTATTAGACACTGATGAAAGAAATTGAAGACAGTACAAACAGATGGAAAGATAAATCATACTCTTAGACTAGAAGAATTAATCTTTTTTAATTTTTTTACTTTATTTTACTTTACAATACTGTATTGGTTTTGCCATACATCAACATGAATCTGCCATGGGTGTACATGAGTTCCCAATCTTGAATCCCCCTCCCACCTTCCTCCCCATACCATCTCTCTGGGTTATCCCAGTGCACAAGCCCCAAGCATCCTGTATCCTATTTCGAACCGAGACTGGTGATTCATTTCTTACATGATATTATACATGTTTCAATGCCATTCTCCCAAATCATCCCACCCTCTCCCTCTCCCACAGAGTCCAAAAGACTGTTCTCTGCATCTGTGTCTCTTTTGCTGTCTCACATACAGGGTTATCGTTACCATCTTTCTAAATTCCATATATATGCGTTAGTATACTGTATTGGTGTTTTTCTTTCTGGCTTACTTCACTCTGTATAATCGGCTCCAGTTTCATCCACCTCATTAGAAATGATTCAAATGCATTCTTTTTGATAGCTGAGTAATATTCCATTGTGTATATGGACCACAGCTTTCTTATCCATTCATCTGCTGATGGACATCTAGGTTGCTTCCATGTTCTGGCTGTTATAAACAGTGCTGCGATTAACATTGGGGTACACGTGTCTCCTTCAATTCTGACTTCCTCGGTGTGTATGCCTAGCAGTGGGATTGGTGGGTCATAAGGCAGTTCTATTTCCAGTTTTTTAAGGAATCTCCACACTGTTCTCCATAGTGGCTGTACTAGTTTGCATTCCCACCAACAGTGCAAGAGGGTTCCCTTTTCTCCACACCCTCTCCAGCATTTATTGCTTGTAGACTTTTGGATCACAGCCATTCTGACTGGTATGAAATGGTACCTCATTGTGGTCTGGATTGGCATTTCTCTGATAATGAGTGATGTTGAGCATCTTTTCATGTGTTTCTTAGCCATCTGTATGTCTTCTTTGGAGAAATGTCTGTTTAGTTCTTTGGCCCATTTTTTTGATTGGGTCATTTATTTTTCTGGAATTGAGCTGCATAAGTTGCTTGCATATTTTTGAGATTAGTTGTTTGTCAGCTGCTTCATTTGCTATTATTTTCTCCCATTCAGAAGGCTGTCTTTTCACCTTGCTTATAGTTTCCTTTGTTGTGCAGAAGCTTTTAATTTTAATTAGATCCCTTTTTTTTATTTTTGCTTTTATTTCCAGTATTCTGGGAGGTGGGTCATAAGGATCCTGCTGTGATTTATGTCGGAGAGTGTTTTGCCTATATTCTCCTCTAGGAGTTTTATAGGTTCTGGTCTTACATTTAGATCTTTAATCCATTTTGAGTTTATTTTTGTGTATGGTGTTAGAAAGTGTTCTAGTTTCATTCTTTTACAAGTGGTTGACCAGTTTTCCCAGTCTCTTTTTAAAGAGACTGTCTTTAATCCATTGTATATTCTTGCCTCCTTTGTCAAAGATAAGGTATTCATAGGTGTGTGGATTTATCTCTAGGCTTTCTATTTTGTTCCATTGATCTATATTTCTGTCTTTGTGCCAGTACCATATTGTCTTGATGCCTGTGGCTTTGTAGTATAGCCTGAAGTCAGGCGGGTTGATTCCTCCAGTTTCATTCTTCTTTCTCAAGATTGCTTTGGCTATTCAAGGTTTTTTGTATTTCCATATGAATTGTGAAATTATTTGTTCTAGCTCTGTGAAAAATACCACTGATAGCTTGGTAAGGATTGCATTGAATCTGTAGATTGCTTTGGGTAGTAAAATGACCATATTACCCAAGTCAATCTATAGATTCACTGCAACCCTTATCAAAAAGCAATGTATTTTTCATAGAACTAGTGCAAATAATTTTAAATGTTGTATGGAAACACAAAAGACCCCAAATAGTCAAAAAAGAAAGAAAGAAAGAAAAAGTCTGGAAAAGAAAAACAGAACTGGAGGAATCAGGCTCCCTGACTTCATACTACACTATAAAGCTACAGTAATGAAAATAGGATGGTACTGGCATAAAAACAGACATATAGATCAGTGGAACAGGATAAAAAGCCCAGAAATAAACCCACTCACTTATGGTCAATTAATCTATGACAAAGAAGAATGACAGTCTATTCAATAAGTGGTGCTGGGAAAACTGGACAGCTACACATAAAAGAATGGTATTAGGACATTCTCACACCATACACAAAAATAAACCCAAAATGGATTAAAGACCTAAGTGTAAAATCAGGTACTATAAAACTTCCAGATAAAAACATAATAGGCAGAACATTCTTTGACATAAGTCATAGCAACATTTTTTTGATCCATCTCCTAAAGCAAAGGAAATAAGAGCAAAAATAAACAAATGGTACCTAATTAAACATAAAACCTTTGGTAAAACAAAGAAAATCACTGACAAAGATTTGTGTCTCCTTCTGTTCAGAGAAAATATTTGCAAATGATATGACTGATAAGGGTTTAATATCTAACATATACAAACAGCTCCTACAACTCAACACACACACAAAAAAAATCAACGAAAAAATGGTTAGAAGAACTGAATAGACATTTTTCCAAAGAGGAAATGCAGATGGCCAACAGGCAGATGAAAAGATGCTGAACATTGTTAATGAACAGGGAAATGCAAAACCAAATGTGATATCACCTCATACCTGTCAGAATGGCTATCATAAAAAGACCACAAATCACATACACTGGAAAGGATGTGGAGAAAAGGAAATCTTCACACACTGCTGATTGGAATGAAAATGAGTGCAACCACTATGGAAAACAGTATGGAGATTTATCAAAAAACAAAAACCTACAAATAGACTTATCATACAACCCAGCAATTCTACTCTTGGAGATATATCCAAAAAAAAACAAAAGCTCAGACTCAGATAAGCTCAATAAAATATCAGCACCCCAATGTCAATTGCAATATTATTTACAAATGCAAAGCCATAGAAACAACCTAAGTATCCACCAACAGATAAATGGATAAACAAAAAGTGGAATATGTATACAATGGAATATTAGTCATAAAAAAAGAATAAAATTTTGACATTTGCAGAAACATGATGGATTTGGAGGACATGATGCTAGTGGAAAAAGGCAAATAGACAAAACAAATACTGTCTGATATCACATATATATGGAACCTAAAAAATAACACAGATTAGTGGATATGATTTTAAAAAGAAGCAGACTCACAGAAATAGAAGACAAACTAGCAGTATCCAGGGGAGAGAGGGAGAGGGAAAGGGGCATGATAGGGGTATAGAAATAAGAGATTCAAACTATTAGCCTTAACATAAGCTACAAGGATATATAGTACAACATGAAGAATATAGCCAACATTTCATAATAACTATAAATTAAGTATAACTTTTAAAAATTCAAGAAGATTGAAATAATACCTAGTAACTTTTCAGACAACAATGGCATGAAACTAGAAATCAATAACAAGAGAAATACTGGAAAATTCATGAACATATGGAAATTAACACTCTCCTGAACAACCAATGAATCAAAGAAGTTAAAGGGGAAATTTTAAAGTTTCTCTAGACAAATTAAAATGAAAACACAATATACCAGAACTTATGGGATGCAGGAAAAGTCGTTTTTAAGAGGGAAATAAATGTCTACGTAAAGAAGAAAGAAAGATCCCAGATAAATAATCTAGCTCTATGCCTTAAGGAACTATACAAAGAAGAAAAACTGAACCCAAATCAGGAGAAAAAAGGAATAAAAATTAGAGCAGAAATAAATAAAATAGAGAACATGAGAATAATAGAAAGCTGCATGTCATAGGTAAAGATCTCCCATGCCACCATGCAAATTAATGATCCCACATGCCACTACTAAGACCCAGCATAACAAAAAAAAAATTATACCTAAAAAGTGATTTCATTAAAAAATAATGGAAAAGATTAAACTAAGAGTTCACTCTTTAAAATAATAAAATTGACAAACTTTTAACTAATCAAGGGAAAAAGAGAAATGACAAAACCAACAAAATTATAAATTTAAAAAAAAAGGATACATTACAACTCTTACCACAGAAATTCACAGGATCATGGGGGCTACGATGAATAATATATACTAACAAACTAGACAAGCTAGAAGTAGCAGAAAAATTCTTACAAAAATACAATTTACCAAGCCTGAAACAAGAAGAAATAGGAAATCTGAATAGAACAATTACTGGAAAGAAGGCTGAAGAAGTTAAAAAACAAACAAGAAAACAGAAAAGCAAAGACAAAGACAAAACACCTCCCAACAAAGAAAAGCGTAGACTCTTCTGATGAATTTTAGCAAATGTTTAAAGAAGAATTAACACTAAGCCTTCCCAAACTTGTTGAATAAATTGAAAACAAAATAAATTATTCCAAACTCATTTTAAAAGGCCAGCATTATCCTTAATACCAAAGTCAGAAAAGGAAACTACTAGAAAAGAATGTTACAGGCCAATATCTCTGATTATAGGTGCAAAGATTCTTAATGAAACACTGGCAAAACAAATATAGCAGTACTCTAAAAGGATTATTCATCATCATCAAGTGGGATTTATCACTGGGATGCAAAGATGGTTCAACATAAATCAATGAATATGATACATCACATTACTAAGTGAGAAATGAATCTATGATCATCTCAATATACAGAAAAAGCATTTGACAAAATTCAACATTCATCATGATGAAAACTCTTAACAAATTAGGGATAGAAAGAACACATCTCAACATAATAAAGGTGATGTATGACAATCCCAGAACATCACACTCAATGGTGGAAGATTGAAAACTTCTCCTCTAATATCAGGATCAAGACAAGGATGTTCACTCTCAACACTCCTACTCAATATAATACTGGAAGTTCTAACTAGAGTAATCAGGCAAGTAATGAAATAAAAGGTATCAAAAGTGGATAAACCTTGAGAGTATTGTAAGTCAGACAAAAAGAGACAAATACTGTATGATCTTACTTATACATGCAATCTTAAAAACAGAACAGAACAAAACAAAACACTTCATAGACAAAGAGATCAGGCTTGTAGTTGTCAGAGGTGGAGAGTGGTGGGAGCAGGAACTGGAGGAAGACGGTCAAAAGGTATAAACCTCTACATATAAGATAAATCAGCACAAAGAATATAGTGTACAGCAGGCTTATTATAGTGGAAACGGCTATATGATATAAAGAAAAGTACTTAAGAGAGTTAATCCTAAGAGTTCTAATCACAAGGATATTTTCTTCTTTTTTGTGTCTTTTATTGTATCTATATGAAGTGATGGATATTAACTGAACTGTCATTGCACAATATGTATAAATCAAACCATTATGCTATATGCCTTAAATTTATACAGTGAGGTATGTCAATTATTTCTCAATAAAATGGGGGAGAAAGACTGCTTCGAGAGCCAGACCATTCAGTACAGAAATCACCAACTATATATGGTTACTTAGACTCAAAGTTAAATAAAATAAAAAATTCAGGTCCTTAAACTAGCCATATTTCAAGTGCTAGTTCTCATTTTGGATACTGGACAGATGTAGAACATTCCTATCATTGCAGAAAGACCTATTAGACAGCTTTCCTAGAGAATTTAGTTGGAAACTCACTGGGATATTTCTATAGCCTTGGGTGGAATGGCTTATGAAGACAACTCATGTCTTCACATAGCTGATGTCCCAGTAAATTTTCTGGGATAGTAAACACACTTGACCCAAAGTGACTCAAGGGAGTGACAGAAGTAGGCTTGAGGACTTTAGTAACTAGTGCAGTATGAAAACATAACAGGTAAGAACAAGGCCATATATTTATATATGTGTCTGCTGCTGCTGCTGCTGCTAAGTCGCTTCAGTCGTGTCTGACTCTGTGCGATCCCATAGATGGCAGCCCACCAGGCTCCCTCGTCCCTGGGATTCTCCAGGCAAGAACACTGGAGTGGGTTGCCATTTCCTTCTCCAATGCATAAAAGTGAAAAGTGAAAGTGAAGTTGCTCAGTTGTGTCTGACTCCTAGCGACCCCATGGACTGCAGCCCACCAGGCTCCTTTGTCCATGGGATTTTCCAGGCAAGAGTACTGGAGTGGGTTGCCATTGCCTTCTCCGGATATATGTGTCTAGACACCCATAATTACTATTCAAAGAGGTATTATTCAGGCACATTTACATCAATTCCACATTCACAGTCCTGTGGCCTCTATTTCTCTTTAAAACCAGTTTACTGGTTTTGACCCTACATGTAAAACATACCTAATTCTCCACAATAAAATATTTTCAAAAAGTGTTTTCTCATGTAGAAGAAAAACATGTTTTAGCACAACTCTCTCATGAATTTATATACTTCCTAATTAAAAGGAGAGATAAATCATTATCCTTGCCCAGAAAATAATTTCATATAAAATGAAAATAGAACAAAGGTTAGCAAGTTGCACAAACTCACCTAGGACTGGATAATAGGTTCAAATTTCCCAACAACAAATAAATTCAATCTTATGACCTTTAATCATTCACAATTCATTTAGGCCAGAATAATGGATGCAAAAAAAATAATGTAATGGCTCATATGTAAAAATTATTAGCCTTACACCTGTTTGAGTATATGTTGCCAACATAAAGGGATGGGAGCTGGATGGGAAGCAGGTAATACAGGAAAAGAAAGGGCAATTGAATCATGATGCTCAAATTACAGTGAGACAGCAGAAGTCTAGTCTCTTTCAACATAGAACTTTACATTGCATTTTCCAGTAGCATACAGATAAATTCTATGTATATTCCTTTGATAGCTGTGTCAAAGATGATATTCCCACAATGAAACAGACCTATATTCCTAAAGGTCCCAGGGTTCCCCTAGAAGTAAATCAGGAAGGATTATTAATTATAACTATTATTCCTTTCAGAAAAGAAAATTTTATGAATAGTCCATAGAAAGATTCTTTTGCCACAGATTTTGAACTAAAATCCTGGTTTCTAAACTCTTGGCCTTCCAATTCTAATTGAGAGTAAGCCAAGGGAGGGGGGAGAGAAATATGACTGGACTAAGGACTCCATCATTCCCCTGCAAGATTTTTGCTCAGCAGTCTATGTGGACCCCCACACTCACCCCATCTCCTTGCCTCAAGGCAGACTTCAGCAGCTTTTCACACCAGCAGCTAAGGGACCTCCTTCTCTCTCTCTCTTGGGTCTATCACCTACAAAAGTCACTTCTCTGACAACAAGGGGAGGTATACCCCTGGGAAGCTACCAAGAAGAGGCTTAGTGATCTAGAGATGGTCTTTGAAGCTTCAGGAAAGAGTCAACAGACCCCTCCAAAGACTAATTTAACCTCATTCAGCCAATGTGGGACCAGTCCCAGAAATAAGCTCCAGCAGTTTTTGTCGTGTCTTGAACACTTGTGAGCCCATATATACAGATGTTGGCATCAAAGGAAAATTTTGATAGTTCCCAGAGGCTTTCTCCATCAAGAATAGGGGGAGTGGGGGTTCCCTGCCCATGCCCCAGGTAGCAGTACACAGCAGTACTATGTCCAGTAACTTCTCTCCTGTGACATGTCTGGAGGAGCAATGGGAAACAGGGGCAGAGGAAGAGGTTGACCTGTGAAGAACAGGATGCAGAAGAGGCAGACGTGAGTCAGGAAGCTCTGGTAAGGAGCTCTTCCGTAGTCCTGTTCAGACAGGTGGTGATTTGAATTAGAAGGGAAAGATGGAGAGAAGTGGCTGGATTGAGAGATAACCAAGAGCTAAAACTGATCACCCATGATGATGTTAGAAATAGAGACCACAGTAAATAATAGCATCATATCCTATTGTCATCCATTATTCAAATGACATTTACATGTGCGTTACAGGCAAGAATACTGGAGTGGGTAGTCATTCCATTCTCCAGAGGATCTTCCCAACACAGGGATCAATTTTTATCTTAAGGGAATAATAAATGAAATAAAACAACAGGACTGTCATAGAGACAAATAGCAGTGACATTTAATCTCAATGCCAGGACAAACCAGAAGTGATGGGAATCTTTGAAAATTACTTAGTTAAACCATGTGGGCATGTATGCTATGCTAAGTCACTTCAGTCCTGTCCAACTCTGTGCAACCCCATAGACAGCAGCCCACCAGGCTCCCGCATCCCTGGGATTCTCCAGGCAAGAACACTGGAGTGGGTTGCCATTTCCTTCTCCAATGCATGAAAGTGAAAAGTGAAAGTGAAGTCGCTGAGTCCTGTCCAACCCTCAGCGACCCCATGGACTGCAGCCTTCCAGGCTACTCCGTCCATGGGATTTTCCAGGCAAGAGTACTGGAGTGGGTTGCCATTGCCTTCTCCAATGGCATGTAGGTCAGTGTTAAATAATAAAAGAGAAAGAATAAGCAGCTACCACCTTGAACCAGGAGGAAAACATGACATCATAGAAATAACACAACATGGCTTCATAGAGCAGCCTTGTCCACACACCTCTGGAATTTTACATAAGAGAAGGAGTTTCCATTCTTGGTTAAATGAAACCAAAACCCAGTTCTCTGTGTTCTGTAACCAAGCTCACTACGCTGCGGTGGAGGCTCTCACAGAGGGACACAGAGTGCCCACTGGGTCTTGCCTATTGAAAACAAGTCAGCCTTTTTCAAAGGAACTTCAAAGAGACTCCAAAGTCTCTTCAGGGTCAATGCTCAGTCACCCATGGCACCTTCTTCACTCCCACATTACTTCCCCAAAAATGTCATCTGATCCCCCTAAACAAGCGGGCATCTTCACATGTGTGGCCAAAGGCCCTCTTCTCTGTGCCGCCTCTGGTCGCTGCTGTCTCTGGCCAAGGTGCCTCATTACCGTGCTCTCTGGACACCAGCCTCTGTGTTCTCTGGGGCCCAGCAAGTCCTCTCCCCTATCTTCAGGTGTCTACACACCAACCACTGCCCCTGGTTGAGGGTGACCTCAGCCATTTCACCTCTACGTTCTCCTGAGCCTGACCCCAGGCCTCTGCCTGTTCACCAGGACTCTGATCACGGCTGCAGCCGAGAGTCTTCCTGGATTTCCTGCCATTCTCCTTCAGTTCAGTTCAGTTCAGTTCAGTCGCTCAGTCGTGTTCAAGTCTTTGTGACCCCCTGAATCGCAGCACACCAGGCCTCCCTGTCGATCACCAACTCCCGGAGTTCACTCAAATTCATGTCCATCAAGTCGGTGATGCCACCCAGCCATCTCATCCTCCGTCCTCCAATACCTCCTAGCATCAGAGTCTTTTCCAATGAGTCATCTCTACGCATGAGGTGGCCAAAGTACTAGAGTTTCAACTTTAGCATCATTTCTTCCAAAGAAATCCCAGGGCTGATCTCCTTCAGAATGGATTGGTTGGATCTCCTTGCAGTCCAAGGGACTCTCAAGAGTCTTCTCCAACACCACAATTCAAAAGCATCAATTCTTCGGCACTCAGCTTTCTTCACAGTCCAACTCTCACATACATACATCCTTAGGCTGAGGAAAATCAGCTACAATCTTTGATCTGTGTGCCTTCTACAACCTCTGATTCTGCCCCTTTGTCTGCTGGTGTTGTTCAGTCACTCAGTCATGTCCAACTCCTTGCAACCCCAGGGACTACAGCATACCAAGTTTCCCTGTCCTTCACCGTCTCCCAGAGCTTGCTCAAACTCATGTCCATTGAGTCGGTGATCCCATTCAACCATCTCATCCTCTGTCTCCCTCTTCTTCTCCTGCCCTCAGTCTTTCAAAATATCAGGGTCCTTTCCAATGAGTCAACCCTTCACATCAGGTGGCCAAAGTATTGGAGCTTCAGCTTCAGTATCAGTCCTTCCAATGAGTATTCAGGATTGATTTCCTTTAGGATTGTCTGGTTTGAGCTCCTTGCTGTCCAAGGGACTCTCAAGAGTCCTCTCCTGGTGACATATGACCAAAATTAGAATAAGTGAGCAGAGGGCCACCAATCCAGATGTTCCCAGATTGTTCCTCAACTTATCAGAATGTTTTACCAACCACAACTTAGCCAAGCATTTCCAAAACCAACCTTCTGCCCCCACCCCAGCTTTCTCTGTAGGTTCCCTTGACCTCCTGTCTTTCTTCTGTCTGTCCTGCTTTCATCCTGTCAGAGGGTGCACCTTCCTGAGGGTCACTCTTACCCAGAAAGTAAAGGAGAGCTCTTTAGCTTGATTCCAGCACAATGGCTCTTGATCTATTCAGGGAGAAATTCCAATTTTTCTCTCTTTACAAAGTCTGAGTCTCAAGAGTGCGATCTCCCAAAATCAGCCCTGAGATTTTGAGTTGACGGATGGCTTCTCACAACCTCTCCATTCCAGGTGGTTTATTCTCTCCTTCATTAGTGGGTAATAAGCCTTCTTGGTGCTCTAGTAATTTCCCATTTACAATAACATTATGTGCCAATAGATACATGTCTATGTGGAAATAAAGGGAGGAGAAGAAGGAGTTCTTGGAAAATTCCTACTCCATTGTTTGCAGTGTTGTAGACAACTTCACTCAGGAGCTCCCTGAATGGTGCTCACAGTCTTGGGCACCTCTTTAATTCATTTGCTCTTTCACTGATATTTGTAATCATGGATTTTTATCACAGGCTCTGAGCTTGGTACTAAATAAAGAAAAAAGTCTTCTGGCAGCTGCACAAGGAGCTTAATTAGGAACCTCTTTAGGTTTACTTGAAAAATGTGTAATTGATAGAAAAACATGTGAAGCAAATAGAACCCCCTTACATCCTCACATTTTCAAAGTTGCTGATTGTCACATTTGCTTCATATCATTTGGAAGATTCCATTTTTGAGCTCCTTTTTATCTTAATCCAGGGCTATGTTTCAGTTTAATAATTCATTAGCAGCTCTGCAACTTATTGCCTGCTGAGTTTACTGAAGACTGATTAGTAATTTTATCCTTTCTAAGTTTTCTATATATATTTTCATAAGTGTTATCTCCTGCTGGTTCTAATACTTTCTTGTTTGATACATTATTTTTTCCTCTGCCACTGTGCATCTATCAATCATTTCCATCCTCCAGAGTATACATGATTGAAGTCTGAAGTTCTGCGGTCAACTTATCTTTTTAAAAATTTTATTGGAATATAGTTCATTTACAATGTTCTACTATGTTCAGTTGTACAGTAAAGTAGAACAGTTTTGCGTGCATGCTAAGCCATTTGACCCCTGGGTTGGAAGATCCCCTGGAGAAGGGTAAAGCTACACACTCCAGTATTCTTGCCTGGAGAATTCCATGGACAGTGGAGCCTGCCAGGCTACAGTCCACGGGGTTGCAAAGTGTCAGACATGACTGAGCGACTTTCACTTCACTTCATTTAAATGATTTTAGTCATGCCAGACTCTTTGTGACCTATGGCCTGTAGCCCACCTGGCTCCTTTGTCCATGGGCTTCTCTAGGCAAGAATACTGGAGTGGGTTACCATTCCTTCCTCCAGGGGAATCTTCCTGACTCAGGGATTGGCTGGGTCTCCTGCATTGCAGGCAGATTCTTTACCACTAGCACTACCTGGGAAACCCAAAACAGTTGTACACATATCCACTCTTTTAGATTTCTTTCCCATATAGGTCATTGCAGAATATTGAGTGGAGTTCCCTGTGCCATACAGCAGATCCTTATAAGTTATCTGTTTTACATACAGTAGCATGTATATGTCAGTCCCAGTCTCCCAATTAATTCCACCCCACCTCAAACCCCTGATAACTACAGGTTTGTTTTATAAATCTGACTCTTTTGTACCCCTTTTCATATTCTATATATAAGGGATATCATGTGATATGTGTCTTTGCCTGACTTACTTCCCACACTACGACGATATGCAGGTCCATCTATATTGCTGCAAATGGCATTATTTCGCTCTTTTTTATGGCTGGGTAGTACTCCACTGTATACATGTACTGTATCTTCTTTATCGTTTCCTCTGTTGATGGACATTCAGATCACTTCCATGTCATGGCTGTCATAAATGGTGCCGCACTGAACACTGAGGTGCATGTATCTTTCCAAATTATGGTTTTCTCAAATGTATGCCCAGAAGTAGGATTGTTGGACCATAGGGTAGTTTTATTTTTAGTTTTTTAAGGAACCTCCCTACTATTCTCCATAGTGGAGTAACAATTTATATTACCATCAGCAGTGCAGTAATCAAAACAGTATAGTATTTGCACAAAAACAGAACTATAGACCAATGGAAGAAGATAGAAAGTCCAGAGATAAACCGACACACCTTTGGTCACCTAATCTATGACAATGGAGGCAGTAATATACAATGGCAAAAAGACAGTCTCTTCAATAAGTGGTTCTGGGAAAACTTGAATCATCCATTTTAATTGGAAGTTCATTTATAAAGAGTATTTAGCACACCCACATTAACCACACTGAAAATCAACATTGGCATTGATCTGCTCTAACCTTAGGGGATTCTGTACTGTAACTAGACAGAAAACTAAGAATTTCAGCCTGAAGATGTCAATAATAGATGTTTTTAGAGATTTCTGATTGGTAAAGTGCCAAATAACTCAGTTTTTATTCTAATATTAACGTGTCATATTTAAAGGTTGAAAGTCATTCTCTTTGATTTCTGGCTTCCTCATAATAAATGTACAACAATCATTTTTGAACATTTAGAAAATTCAGAGAAGTAACAAAAAGAAAACGCGTAACGTCTTTGTACTCCCATGTATTTCTGTTAAGGGCAGAGCTGCCTTAGAAACTTGGTGTGTTGGTTTGTGTGGTGATGTTTTGAGTTTGGATACATAAGGGAGTGATGGCAATTTTCACTTCATAACCTCACCTCCTCCACCTCTTGGTAATTCTCAAAGAGCACACCATTCCTGAGGGACTTCCAGTGGGAGCAAAGGGAAGAGGACAGTAATGAGAAACACTGAACTGGGAGGAGTACGCTGCATCGTGGCATCACCCAGACAACAGCCCATGACCACACAACCTGCCTCAGAAGGGAGATTTCTGCCTCAGAGAAAACGTGTTGACACGTCTCCTTGAGTTAAAAAATAAAGTTAAACCTTTTCTGACAGAAATTGGGTCTGATTTGGTAGATCTTTTAACATGGAATATGGCTTTGGTGTATAGAGTAAATATTTTCCACGAAGTAAATGACCTAAGTCTGTAGCACCAATGATTATGTGCATGTATCAGTTCAGTTCAGTCACTCAGTCATGTCTGACTCTTTGCGACCCCATGGACTGCAGCATGCCAGGCTTCCCTGTCCATCACCAACTCCCAGAGCTTGCTCAAACTCATGTCCATTGAGTCAATGATGCCATCCAACCATTATACTCAGTCTTTTAAAGATATACCAAGTCAAAACTGGTGTCTCTAAATGAATTAAATCTATCACTTATACACAATCGATATATCTTGAAAAATACACATTGTACTCAAAAACAGAGAGAAAATTAAGAGTGAATTTAATATCTAGAGTGTAATAATTATAAATAAAACATTGAAAAATTAAAAACATATGTACTATATATGTACAAGATAAATAGAATATATATATACTGCACACATATGTGAATTAAATTCTGTGTGTACATAAATATTTACACACATATACCATATATATGTGTGTGCTAAGTCATTTCAGTCATGTCTGACTCTGTAATCCCATGATCTGTAGCCTGCCAGGCTCCTCTGGCCATGGGATTCTCCAGGCAAGAATATTGGAGTGGGCTGCCTTGCTCTCCTCCAGGGGAACTTCCTGACCCAGGGATTGAATCCACATCTCCTGAGTCCCCTGTCCTTACCACTGAGTCACTGGTGTAGCCTGCCAAGATCATATGTATGTGTGTGAGTGTATATATATATAATCTAATATAAGAAAACGAAGATTATGGCATCCAGTCCCATCACTCCATGGGAAATAGATGGGGAAACAGTGGAAACAGTGTCAGACTTTATTTTTTGGGCTCCAAAATCACTGCAGATGGTGATTGCAGCCATGAAATTAAAAGACACTTACTCCTTGGAAGACAAGTTATGACCAACCTAGATAGCATATTCAAAAGCAGAGACATTACTTTGCTGACGAAGGTCCATCTAGTCAAGGCTATGGTTTTTCCAGTAGTCATGTATGGATGTGAGAATCGGACTGTGAAGAAGGCTGAGCGTGGAGGAATTGATGCTTTTGAGCTGTGGTGTTGGAGAAGACTCTTGAGAGTCCCTTGGACTGCAAGGAGATCCAATCAATCCATTCTGAAGGAGATCAGCCCTGGAATTTCTTTGGAAGGAATGATGCTAAAGCTGAAACTCCAGTACTTTGGCCACCTCATGCAAAGAGTTGACTCATTGGAAAAGACTCTGATGCTGGGAGGGATTGGGGGCAGGAGGAGAAGCGGACGACAAAGGATGAGATGGCTGGATGGCATTACTGACTCGATGGACCCAAGTCTGAGTGAACTCCGGGAGTTGGTGATGGACAGGGAGGCCTGGTGTGCTGCGATTCATGGGGTCGCAAAGAGTCGGACACGACTGAGCGACTGAACTGAACTGATATATGTATACATGTATATATGTATACAAATATATGTCTGAATATATATATGCATATATGTATATATATGCATATATATATTACATTTATATGCAATATTATATATTATGTTTATATATTATTATATATCATGTGTTATATATTACAGAATATAATATATTGTGTAATTATGTAGTATTATATATTATGAAATATATATTATATTTTATATACAATATATATTTAATATAATAATTTAAGATAATTAAATATATATGTTAACAATATATATTTTTATTTTATATTATTATATAATTATAATATATGCAATATGTTTTATATTATAATATATAATACAATACTATATAATGTATATTATATATTATATATTATACTATTTCTATTGATTTTCATATTTCTTTTAAATCAATATAGGGCTATCAATATCACATTTAATCAAAACAATGTAATATAGTAAAGAAATTTTTAAGGAAAAAGGAATTAAATATAATTCGAAGGAGAGAAAGGAACAAGGTAAAATTTTGACTTTAAAAATGAGCTTATTCATGTATTTTTAAAATCATGATGGGTCATCAAATCACCATGATATTTATATTCCACTAATACATTTAAAGGATGATATAGTGGTTTCACTTGAAAATGTCAATATTCACTTCCACTATAAATTGCATTCTTTATTTTTTTCATTGTTTATTTATTTATTTATTTTTATTTTACTTTACAATACTGTATTTGTTTTGCCATACATTGACATGAATATGCCACGTGTGTACATGAGTTCCCAATCCTGAACCCCCCTCCCACCTCTCTCCCCATATCATCTCTCTGGATCATCCCCATGCACCAGCCCTAAGCATCCTGTATCGTGTATTGAACGTAGACTGGCATTCGTTTGTTACATGATATTATACATGTTTCAATGCCATTCTCCCAAATCATCTGACCCTCTCCCTCTCCCACAGAGTCCAAAAGTCTGTTCTATACATCTGTGTCTCTTTTGCTGTCTCACATACAGGGCTCTCATTACCATCTTTCTAAATTCCATATATATGTGTTAGTATACTGTATTGGTGTTTTTCTTTCTGGCTTACTTCACTCTGTATAATCGGATCCAGTTTCATACACCTCATTAGAATGGATTCAAATGTATTCTTTTTAATGGCTGAGTAATACTCCCTTGTGTATATGTACTATGGCTTTCTTATCCATTTGTCTGCTGATGGACATCTAGGTTGCTTCCATGTCCTGGCTATTATAAACAGTGCTGCGATGAACATTGGCGTACACGTGTCTCTTTCACTTCTGGTTTCCTCAGTGTGTATGCCCAGCAGTGGGATTGCTGAGTCATAAGGCAGTTCAATTTCCAGTTTTTTACGGAATCACCACACTGTTCTCCATAGTGGCTGCACTAGTTTGCATTCCCACCAACAGTGTATTACATTCTTTAAAACTATTTTAATATATAATTAGAACTTTTAGACATCACCATCAAAATGTATGAGAGCACATGAAACTTTTTGAAATTCTCCTGCAAGTTCAGTTCAATTCATTTAAGTCACTCAGCTGTGTCCGACTCTTTGCGACCCCATGAATCTCAGCACGTCAGGCCTCCTTGTCCATCACCAACTCCCGGAGTTCACTCAAACTCATGTCCATCTAGTCGGTGATGCCATCCAGCCATCTCATCCTCTGTCAGCCCCTTCTCCTCCTGCCCCCGATCCCTCCCAGCATCACGGTCTTTTCCAATGAGTCAACTCTTCGCATGATGTGGCCAAAGTACTGGAGTGTCAGCTTTAGCATCATTCCTTTTTCCAAAGAAATCCCAGGGCTGATCTCCTTTAGAATGGCCTGGTTGGATCTCCTTGCAGTCCAAGGGACTCTCAATGAACACAAATCTTGGAGTCCACGGCTCCAGTGAACTCCATACTGAAATTAAAGATGGCAACCTGGTGGATTCTAGACATCACATTTCATTCTAAACAAATATTTTCGGCACCTCTCTGTCCCAGTCATATACTAAGTTCTAGCAGTGTCATGGAGAAGGCAGAAATTCCTTCCCAAGGAGCCTGAATTCTCGCAGAGGAGAGACAGACACAGCAGACAACTGTCCAGCAGGAGAAGAGCTGCAGGGAGGCAGGTGAGAGTCATGCAGACATGATCCATGGGGGACAGAGGAGTCTCCTCAGAAAAACCAACCCCAACCTCAGTCCTGAAGACTGAACCGGGTGTAACAAGGTGAGAGCAGAAATAAAGCTCCAGACAGAAGGTGTTGCATGTGAAAAGCCAAATGGTAAAAGAGAAAGAAAATAGAAAAAGTAGGAAAAAAAAATAAAGAAAATTAAAGAGGGAGATAGGAGCTGAGGGAAGAAAGGAGAGAAGAAAGGCATTGTATAAATAATAATATTTACAGAGGATGTTAAAAATCACTGTGATTTCAGAGCTGGCATGGAGGACGTGAGGCAGGATGAACGGGGCCACAGCAGGATGAGAGCACAGCCACCGCGGCACTACGTCTGCACCTGGGAGGGAGGAGCTGGGCGGGCTGCACACCGCTCTCAGAGGAGGTCTTCAAAAATGCAGTCTGCAGCCCTTCACCCAAATCAGCCCCCAAAGTATGAGAACTGAGGTTAAAGAAATCTACTTTCTGAGAAATAACATAGGATATCATTTATTTATGCAGAATCTAAAATATGACACAGCTGAACTTATCTATGGAACAGAAACAGGCTCACAGACACAGAGAAGAGACTCGTGCAGAGAGGAGAGACGAACTGGGAGTTTGGGGTTAGCAGATGCAAACTAGCAGATATAGGATGGATCAACAACAAGGTCCTACTGCAGAGCACAGGGAACAATGTACAATATCCTGGGACAAACCGTAATGAAAAGAAAAACTGAGTTCACTTCCTTCAGCTTGCTGCTAAAAGAGACAAACCCAACATTTTAGTGAGTAAACAACAACAACAACAAAGCAAGTGTACATTGGTGGAGGTTCTCCTCATCCATAGCCTCCAGGAGTTAGGTCTCCTCCTCCTGGGACTTGGGTCACCACCATGAGAGAAGAGAGAAAAGAGGAACAGGAAGCTTCTAGGCAACAGGCTCACCAGAGTCTGAGTTACTTCAGTCAGCTTCCCAAGGCCAGAATACAGCCCAAAAGCTTCAGTCTGCTGCAGGAAACACTGGGATGTGCTCTTCCCATGTACTGAGAAACAGAACTAAAGTGGGATCTGCCCATGAAAGAGCCAGCTGACAAGGCCCATCAGGAGTTTAGTGCATGTCACCTCAACGTGAGGGAATGGTAAGACAGGAGATTCCTCAGCCCGAAAAGAATGAAGATAAATACAATGAAAGGCCCATCTCCCCATGATGGTGATGTCAAGAGAACACCACTGTAGGGCAAATACATGAGCTTCCTGGAGTCAAGCAGACACTATGGGAGGTGAGCATGTTAGAGATATTTTGAAGGGTATCCTGATGGTGATTCTTGACAGTAAGAGGCAATTCAGTGTCCCAAGAAGGCAGCCAGATAAACATCACATATCCAGATAACTTTAAAAGTTATGGGCTCGAGGACTTTCCTGGTGGCTCAGCAGGTAAGAATCCGCCGCCAATGCTGGGGTCACGGGTTCGACCCCTAGTTCAGAAAGATTTTACATGCCACAGAGCAACTAAGTCTGCGTGCCCCAACTACTCAGCAGCCTGCTGCAACTACTGAAGCTCATATACCTAGAACCTATGCCCCACAACAGAAGAAGCCACCTCAATGAGAAACCCATGCACCACAATGAAGAGAAGACCCCACTTGCCACAGCTAAAGAAAACCCAAGCAAAGCAAAAAACATCCAGTCCTGCAAAAAAAAAAAAAAGTTGTGGGTTTGAAAAGCCATGAGTAACCTCAAGCCTGACTTAAGAGGACAGGAGGAAATCTGGCTCATAGGATAGGTTTGAAGAAACTGAACAGGATCACAGTGAAATTCCTGGTATAAGTGCTCTTTGTTGATTTTTGCTCAACATAAGCATGCCATTGAGATCCACATTTTTTGTGTGAATTTAAGCCAATCTGAGACAAAAAGAAACTCAATGTAATATTCTATGAAATCCACCACCCTCCAGAGACATTTGGCTTACTGCAAATCCATGCTTAAAAGATATCCCTTTCACACATAGCAAAATTTACGTTAAAAGGACGATTTTTAAATACAGATATTCCTAACTTCCTTACAGCACGACAAATCTCATTTTTATCGTGTATGCTTTGATGTTTCCTAGCAGTGCTGAGGTAACGACATTCTAAACTGGAAAAAGTGAACTTGGAACAAGGGAGAAAGGGTCAGGAGCCTTTCTTTCTCTTTTTGTAGATTTTTTCCTTGAGAGAAAACATCCTAACTGTTTTTGAAGTGAGAAGTGTGTTTTCGTCTGAGCTGGCCTTTCCCGCTGACAATCCCAGAACTTCTGTGGTATTAGCACTAAAACCAGGGCTGCAAGCGGACCAAGAAAGAACAAGACTGGGAAATTAGTCAATACAGAAACTGTGCATTTAGGGTCACAGCTCGAAAGTTAGTTAAGTTTGAGGAACAACTTCCACTAGGGACAGATGTCATGGGGTGCACACTGGCACAAGCAAAAGAAATAAGACAGGTAACAGAGATTAGGAAAAGGGAGCCAGGCTAGGCTTTGGGGTCTGCCTTCATATTTATTTACACATAAGCAGAGACTGGGACTTCTGGCTCGGAGGCAAGCAGGCTGAAACAGGGCAAAGCAGAAAGATAACGAAATGATGAGATCAGATGCCAGGACACAGTGGGACAGAAGAATGTGAAATTCAGGGTCAAACTGAAATTTAAAGTCAAAGTTACAACTGAAAGATGAGGTACTGGAATCAGCACTTGAAACTGAATTAGAACTGTGTGAATAACTGTGTATCCCTTTCTTCCCTAAGGTACCCCCATAAAAGGATGGTTTAAAGGGAACCCCAAGTCCCCTCTGAGGCAGAGGCTCCAAGGTCAGGTAGACTTTTGAAGAGTCCCAGCCAAAGAAAGAAGGAAAATTCAAGGAACAACCAAACAAGAGTCAGAAAATACTAAATTCTTTTTTTTTGTTTTGTTTTGAGCAAAGTAAGTTTTATTTTGATTTTACTGTAAGTAAACATAATTTTTTTCAAGAACCTATAGGATAGCAAAGAATTTTTTTTATTTACTTATTTTTTATTTGAAGGATAACTGCTTTACAGAGTTTGTTGTTTTCTGTCAAACATCAACGTTTGATTTAAATTCTTATTTAAGCCAAAATATCATACTCATCTCTGCCTTTTCCCTCTCTAGAGGAATGATGACTTTCTGTTTATGTATCCAGATACCTCCACAGAGCAGCAAAGTAATGCTCAAAATTCTCCAAGCCAGTCTTCAACAGTACATGAACCATGAAATTCCAGATGTTCAAGCTGGATTTAGAAAAGGCAGAGGAGCCAGAGAACAAATTGCCAGCATTCACTGAATCATCGAAAAAGCAGAGAAGTTCCAGAAAAACGTCTACTTCTGCTTTATTGACTACGCCAAAGCCTTTGACTATGGATCACAACAAACTGTGGAAAATTCTAAAAGATAGGGAATACCGGACCACCTGACCTGCCTCCTGAGAAGTCTGTATGCAGGTCAAGAAGCAACAGTTAGAACAGGACAGGGAACAACAGACTGGTTCCAAATTTGGAGAAGAGTACATCAGGGCTGTATGCTGTTACCCTGCTTATTTAACTTATATGCAGAGTACATCACAGGAAATGCTAGGCTGGATAAACCACATGCTGGAATCAAGATTGCTGGAAGAAATATCAAGAATCTCAAATATGCAGACGACACCACCCTTATGGAAGAAAGTGAAAAAGAACTAAAGAGCCTCTTAATGAAAGTGATAGAGGAGAGTGAAAAAGTTGGCTTAAAGCTCAACATTCAGAAAACTAAGATCATGGCATCCAGTCCCATCACTTCATGGCAAGCATATGGGGAAATAATGGAAACAATGACAGACTTCATTTTTCTGGGCTCCAAAATCACTTCAGATGGTGACTGCAGTCATGAAATTAAAAGGCACTTGCTCCTTGGAAGAAAAGTTATGACCAACCTAGACAAGATATTAAAAAGCAGAAACATTACCTTGCCAATAAAGATCCATCTATTCAAAGATATGGTTTTTCCAGTAGTCATGTATGGATGTGAGAGTTGGGCCATAAAGAAAGTTGAGCACCGAACAATTGATGCTTTTGATCTGTGGTGTTGGAGAAGATCCTTGAGAGTCTCTTAGATTGCAAGGAGATCCAACCAGTCAATCCTAAAGGAAATCAGTCCTGAACATTTAGTCCAATGTTCATTGGACTGACTGATGCTGAAGCTGAAACTCCAGTACTTTGGCCACCTGATGTGAAGAACTGACTCATTTGAAAAGACCCTGATGCTAGGAAAGATTGAAGGTGGGAGGAAAAGGGGACAACAGAGGATGAGATGGTTGGATAGCATCACCGACTCAATGGATAGGAATTTGAGTAAGCTCTGGGAGTTGGTGATGGTCAGGGAGGCCTGGCGTGCTGCAGTCCATGGGGTCACAAAGAGTTGGACACGACTGAGCAACTGAACTGAAGTGATCTCAAGAAAACTGAACAAAGGGGCAGATGAACTGGGAACACTGAGGGCCAGGAACTTTATCCAGGAAGGGTCTGTGTAAGAAAGATCTGTGTTAAATTTCACCTTTCATACTCAACTCCTCATGCCATCACCTGGAAAAAGGCCAACAGATGTCTCAGACCAGAGAGTCTGAGAGACCAGAGGTCATAAGGAAGTTAACACGATACTGAGCTATGTTTTAAAGAAGGATTTGTCTCTGTCATAATTGGTATAATAAAAATAAAAAATAATTTGTGAAGACCTAGTAACAGGCTGTGGCCTGATTGTTGTGAGTAGCTCAAGACACACAGAATAGCCTGTTGAGTCTTACTAGTTTTACAAAAGAATTAATTAAAATTTTCTTTTCCAAAACTGTCTCCTGTGTTTATTGAGCTTTGCAGGTGTCCATCATAGTCTCTGAGCTTCTGTCCTGGCCTGGTTGTCACTGGGGATCTAGAGAAGGGGAAGCAGCGGTGTCTGCTCAGAGTCTCTTCTGGGGACCATCAGTCAGAGAACTGACAGCCCTGGTGTCAGCAATCCTGAAACCAGACAGCTCCTCCTCCATTTCCATACTGAAGAGAAATGAAGGAAAGTCCCAGAAAAAGGAACTGACAGAATCCTACCAGGAAGGAAGCTGAGTCAAGCGATGCTTCTCTATTTAAGAGTCAGAACATGGTATAAAAGGCTCTACTCTTTTACCAAAAGATGCTTTATATATCTCACAGGTTTCTGGCAGCCCAAGAGGACCAATAGAACATTCCATGACTACATTTTCTCCAGAAGTGTCAAACTATTATCCCACTGCAAGTCTCTTCACAGGGACAGCTCCCAACCAGGCTGAGGGGCTCAGGTGGCCTTTTCAGACACCTGCATGCCAGAGGCCTGTGTACACAGACCTCTGAAATGGAGACCTCAGTTTCTTGACACTCAGCACCTGGGCAGCCACCCCACTCCACCCCCACTGCCTCCACCCAGTACCTCAGGCTAATGTACGTGGCAGTAACAATTCCAAACTCTCAAAGTAGGTGCTTTGTTCTAAAAATTAGAAATACCACCTCAAATGACAACTTGCTGACCCAAACTGGTTTCATGGCCCTGCTTAAACATGAAGGGCAGTAAGTCCAGCCTTCGCAAGGTATGGAAGGAGAGGAGTCAATGAGTAAATTGACTGACCACCGCATCCTAGGAGTAACCCCAGCCAGCATCAACCACTTTCCCTGGTACTAGGGAGAGGTTTTTAGGAGTGCTAGCAAGCTCTAAAGCAGGATACGGGCCTCTTACCTCACCCCTCAGACTCTCGGATGGTCACCAGTTTGTTGTTGCTTAAAAATAAATAATATAATATAGGGGAAAAACAAATATTAAGGCCCTGCAGTATAAAAAATATAATTAAAATTATGCATGCTAAGTCACTTCAGTCATATCTGACTCTTTCGATCCAATGGTCTATAGCCTACCAGGCTCTTCTGTCCATGGAATTCTTCAGGCAAGAATACTGGAGTGGCAAGATCCTACTCCAGAGGATCTTCCTGACCCAGAGATTGAACCTGCACCTTTTATGTCTCTTGCATTGGCAGGTGGGTTTTTTACCACTAGCGCCACCTGGGGAGCCCAAAATTAAAATTAATAAATAATATATGTTATAATGAGAAAGTACATAGGAAAATAGGAATATTTAAATTAGATAGTCAAGATCAGAAGCTATAGATTTTAATACAAATTTCTCTACTCAAGGGTAATTTGACTCAGTAATTCTTAAGAAAAGCGGCAGCATTCTTAATTTAAAAATTAAATTTTCATGATGGGATTTTACTCAAAGGCATGTTGGTTGTAGGTTTTCAGCTAACAAATCAGAAACAAGAATGGGCAGTCTACACATTTGGAGTGTCACCGCATGAGATCAGAAACCCATCAATTGTCACTTATATAATTTGTCACTTGTCATATAAATTGTACACTTGTGCTATTGTTCCCAGACTTCCCAGTGTAACCAGCTTACTGAAGAGTCTTATCTCCATGAAGCACAAACATGTAAGGTCTTTGCTCTTCTACAGTCACTGACTAGACTGTGCTCTAACGAACCACCTTTCCTTAACCCCTCAATAGCATCCTAAACAAACCTTTCCCATTCACTTTCAGGTGGTAAAAACCCCAATTCAACTTGATGCAGCTTCACCACAATATTGTATCAACATCACACCTGACTGAGGTCTTCCCTTCCCCCTCCCTACCATCACCCTGGGCTGAGTCCACCGGATTTAGAGTGGGGCAAAAGCTGGGAGCATCTTCTTCATACTCTTCCCCCAGCACCAGAACTAAGATTCCGGCCACAGAGTTAAATCCTAATGCTCCCTCCAAGACCCTCCATGCTCCATGACTGACTCTTGGAGTGCCCTATCATGAGGTGCTGGGTAACCTGCTTGATCCTCCAGATCCACACCCAGCTTCTTGTCTCTTCTGGGTGCCCAGGAGGCTGACTTCTACATGAAATTTCAACTGGGCTCTTTTGCTCACTGGCTTCTGCTCAGATTGGGCAAAGAGAGGTGCTGGTGGGAGACAAGGGTCTGCAGAAAGATACTGAGATATTTACTTCCCAGATTCTTTCCTTGCAGGGCTGGAAATTATCAGTGACTAAGTTCTTCAGAAGCCCATCTGTCCAACCAGCTGCCTGCCTCTCCATCTCCAGATCTGGGTTCCACGACCCCTCCCTGCATCTTTGGGTTTGTGCTGGTTCAAGCCTCCCCTTCTATGATGGTCAGTACACTCCCCTACGCCTTGCTGGCTTCGCTCAACTTCAGTCACACCTGGTACATGGTCCCCTCATCAACCTCTCCTCGGTTGCCCTGTCTCAGTGAACTGCCTGATAACTGTCAGGATGCAAACTGGGAAGAGAATGAGCACTTTTTCAGCCTTGAAGAGAAAGGAGGAAAAACCCCGGCACCCCTGATGCTAAGGACTCATCATCTGAACAATGTCCTTCTTTTGACCTCTTCCTCTCCCCTAATCTGTGTGCTTATTAAGAAGAGGATAGGGGACTTCCTAGTGGCTCAGACAGTAAAGGATCCGCCTGCAATGCAGGAGACCTGGGTTCAGCCCCTGGGTTGGGAAAATCCCCTGGAGAAGGGAATGACAAACCACTCCAGTACTCTCGCCTGGAGAATCCCATGGACGGAGGATCCTGGCAGGCTACAGTCCACAGGGCTGCAAAGAGTCGGATACAACTGAGCGACTAACAGTTTCACTTTCAGGGCTTCCCTGGTGGCTCAGGGGTAAAGAATCCACCTGCCAATGCAGGAGACATGGGTTGGACCCCTGCTCCAGAAGATTCCACATGCTGCAGAGCAAATAAGCCCATGAGCCACAACTACTGAGCCTGTGCTTTAGAGCTCATGCTCCACAACAAAAGAAGCCACCACATTGAGAAACCCGTGCACTGCAACCAGAGAGTAGCCCCCACTCTCTGACAGTAGAGAGACCAGAGCAATAACAAAGACCCAGCATAGCCAAGGAAAAATAAATACATTTTTTAGAAAAAGAGGGGGATAGACTTGTGACAACGGATCAGGGTCAGTTCTGAGACCTCATCATAAGCCCTAGAGGGAGTTTCAGCCTTCAAATGCAACAAGGCTCCTTGTTCTTTTGTCAGCAATTTTCAGTTCAGGGGCAACAGAAAAAGCCCATTCAACATCCTGAAAGATCTACATTTACCAATTTACATACTCAAAACTCAATAAATACACATTCTTAGGAATTGCACTAACTACGCAGGACTAGATTCATCTGTAAGTTCGACTCCTTGTTAGCTTGAATAATGAACAGTTAATAGATACTTAAGGATTTATCTTTACTTGTCTCATTACCGTCTCAAGAAAATATCAAGTTATTCATACCGAATTCTAGTGTTTCTTCTCTGAAGACTTTTATTATGTTTTAACACATAACCAGTGTCAAAACAGTACTCCCAGGACACTAATACAAAGATTCATTTAATGGCACATTTAACAAAATAGCTGCTTTGAGGAAGAACAAGGGTACGATCCTTTAGAGGCACTGTGCTGTGTGTTTCACTTAGCTGGAATAAAAGACTACCTGAGAGCTATCTCCGGGTAACCTTACGCTTTATTTGCATTTTTTAGCTTATTAAAAGTGAAGGCAAAAAAAAAAAAAAGTGAAGGCATTAAGAAGTTGAGTAAAATTGCCAGCAAACTATATTTCATGTGGAAGATCAGCAGGGGTCTTTTGGAGACCTTCAATTTTTCTCTGAGTGTCAGGAAATCAGATTATTGAATCCAGCTGCAAGCTGTTTTGATTGAACTGAAAGTCTGATTTAATTTGGTACAAATGGCAAATTACTCCTCTATTTATCCTTGAACTGCATGTACTCCTAAAGTACTATATTTCAGGATGTCCTTAAAAGTTGAGTAAAAACCTGATTGCTCAAGGTTCCTTCTCCATGCCTAGACTATTTGTAGAATGTCAATATGTCCTGGAGTAGCAACGATGTCCCACACACAGCCTACCCTCCCTGCCCTCAGGCTGCTAAATGTATTGACTCCATGGCTCTATGCACAGAAAGATTCATGGATATTCTTGACAAAATGGAACAAAGTTTGAAGTATTAGTCTATCGATACCACTTAAAGGGCCACTGATTTGAAGCTGCTTCCGTCCTCTGAGGGATACTGCTATTCAGAATGCTTAATGATGCTAAGAAAGAAAATCCTCCAGAGTGTCAAGCCCTGCAAAGGATAGTGTTTTAAGGACCCAAAATGACTTTGGTTTTGTTAAACTTTTTGTACAGCAGAGCTTTTGAGAACTACTCTTTAGCAGAACCTATTTTGAAAAAACAAAAGAACTTGCAAACTATAGCATGATTCCAATACCAACTTTAGAAGGCATTCAGAATTTCTGAGGCTTCCATTTAAGAAAGCAAACAGCTTCAAAATACACAGGTCAGGATGTCTCAACGTAGTCCAATGCCAGTGTTTGTGGGAGCAATGATACTCATTTTGCTATAAAATGAACTGCTGGATGGTCTTCTTTAGAGAGGTTTAAAAATTAACCCTGTGTTAATTTAACACAATCATATTTTCAGAGATAGAAACCATAAAGTCTTGGTAAATAGCAAGGCACAATACAGTTTTTGAAGACTAGAACTTCATAAATCTTCCTTTCTGATCCAAATGGCTGTGTGTGGTTCTTCCATTCTGCAGCTTATCTTCTCTTCCCTTTTCCAATTTGTGTGCACCTTCAACCCAGCTCTCACATGTATTCAGGTGTCTTCCCCAAACAGAGACTTTCCTTGTTCTAAACAGATATAGAATGCAATTAAACTATTTACATAATAGAGAACACAATACAGAAATATGATGTCCAAAGGTTTTCATCCTCTTAAGCTACACTGTGATCTTTTCCTTTATTTATTTTCAAAACTCACAATTTTTAAAGTACTCCTGAGAAAATAATGGGAATTATTGAGGCCAGCATTTCCCACCAAGTATAGTGTTCAAGAATAATATGGTTACTCTCTGATATCTGAGAAAAGACTTAGATATGATATTTCTGTTAAGGGAATTTCAGGCTAATACATGCTAATAAATGCTGAACTGAACTTATTAAGATAAAATGTTCTCGTAAATCAAATGATAGTCATTTTCTTTAAAAATGATGATAGCAGGTGTTCCAATCTGAATCACTCATTTGCAGCATGATTTAAAATTAGTAAATGTCAACATGATGGAGGGTTAGTTTCCGAAAATACAGATTACACAGACCATGTACAATGCATGCATTGAAGCATAAATAATAATCTTTCATGGTGCTTTTAAGTTTACACCATGATTTTTTTTATGTACATGAAATTATTTGCTGCTTGTTACAACTTTGTAACATAGAAACTATTTTTTATTGTCATTTTTCAAATGAAGAAATTAGGGTTCAGAAAGATTTAATAAGTCATCCAGGGTCATATGATTTATGTGCTGCAGATAGAGCAAGAATTAAAAAACAAGTCTTTTTGACAATTGATTATATGCCTATTTCACCATAATATTTGAATGTTCCACACAGAATAATGAATCCGAAAGGCAGACACTAGGACAGCCTCATGGCTTATGGCCTTAGAAAACACCCAGTTTATGAAGCAGAGGCAGTGGAGAGAAACAGATAACCACACTATTTTCTATTCTCTTCTCCCTCATTGTTTTCTTGATGACTGATAGTTTTTTTTAATTTTAAAAAAGTGCATTTCACCTGACTCTGCATTCTAATTTTATTCTTCAATTGTATTCTCTTGACTAACATTTCTATATACCTCATTTTGTCAAAAGTGAATTTCAAATAGAGCAGAATTTGGATCGGCCTTATAACAGATTAAAAAAACTTCATTAAAGCATAAATGACAAGAATTGAAGGTACACAGTGACTTCTTACTGTAGTTCAATGTATAATGGCCCACTTTGACAGATAAATGGCCAATATTTCACAAAAATGTCTATTTTCTCAGTGAAGCAAGATATCTCGTCTTTGCACATGGCTCACAAATTACAAATCTGTTCTGATTGCTGGGGATGTTATAGACGAGATGATTAAAAGCACATTTGAAAGATAATGTATGCAGCCCAAGAAAGAAAGTAGGGGAAAATACATTCATGACTCTAAGTTTCTTATAAGGAAAGAAAAGGTAATGTTGTGCAAACAGTTTGGGTACAAATGGCTGGAAATAAAACACAGGGTTTCACGTGTCACCCAAATAAGTAGCGCCTAAGGCAGCCAGGTCACTGTCCCACATAGACCACAGGCCACTGTTTCCAGTGTAGATACTACAGGCAGCAAGTTAACTGGCCCACATAGACCACAGACCATGTTTCCCAGTGTAGACACCACAGGCAGCCAGGTCATTGTCCCCACATAGACCACAGACACTTCTCAGTGTAGACACCCACAGGCAGCCAGGTCACTGCCCCAAATAGACCATAGACACTGTTTTTCAGTTTAGACACCACAGGCAGCAAGGTCTTTGTCCCCACATAGACCACAGACACTGTTTCTCCTTGTAAACACCCACAAGCACCCAGGTCACTGTCCCATATAGACCAAAGACCACTGATTCCAGTGTAGACACCCACAGGTAGCCAGGTCATTGTCCCCACATAGACCACAGTCACTGTTCTCAGTGTAGACAGCACCGGCAGCCAGGTCACTGGCCCCCACGTAGACCACAGATACTGTTTTTCAGTTAGACACCCACAGGCAGCCAGGTCACTGGCCTCACATACACCACAGGCTGCCAGGTCATTGTCCCCACATAGAGCAAGCCCACTGTTTCTCAGTGTAGACACCCACAGGCAGCTGGTCATTGTCCCCACATAGACCATAGACACTGTTTCTCAGTTAGACACCCACAGGCAGCCAGGTCGCTGGCCCCACATAGACCACACGCCACTGTTTCCAGTGTAGACACCACAGGCAGCAAAGCCTGAAGTGTCCACTAATCAGAGGGGCCAACGTGAATTTTTTATAATAATTTGAAATTTAATAGTTTAGAAACAGCATTGAAACAGAAATCACTGGAAAAATCAGAACACTTTGCTAATTTCTTATGAATTTTATGGATTAACTTTAAATTTTTGTTTCTTATTAGATCATAGGGAGGACTTCCCTGATGGTCCAATGACTAAGACTCTGTGCTCCCAGTGCAAGAGGCCCAGGTTCAGTCACTGGTCAAGGAATTAGATTCCACATGCCACATCTATGACTGGGTGCAGCACAGTAAGAATTTTTAAAATAAATTACATATTAGGAGTTTGAGGCTACATAATATTTTTAACATTTATTAAGAACCCAGTGTGTAGAAGGAAATGGCAACCTACTCCAGTATTCTTACCTGGAGAATCCCCATAGACAGAGGAGCCCAGCGGGCTACAGTCTATGGGGTCACAAAGAGTCGGACATGACTGAGCAACTTCATTTTCACTTAAGAACCCAATGTGTGTGATAGTCACTCAGTCATGTCTGGACTGTGTGCAACCCCATGGACTGTACCAGCCAGGCTCCTCTGTCCATTGGATTCTCCAGGCCAGAATACTGGAGAATTTCAGTATTCCAGAAGGAATTGGCATTTCCCTCTCCAGGGGATCTTCCCAACCCAGGGATCAAACCCAAGTCTCCCACACGGCAGGCAGACTCTTTACTGTCTGGGCCACCAGGGAAGCTAAGAACATAATAGGTCTTATCAAACCAGTGAATCCTAAAGGATATTAACTTTTTAATATTCATTGGAAAGACTGATGCTAAAGCTGAAACTCCAATACTTTGGCCACCAGATGCAAACATCCAACTCACTGGAAAAGACCCTGATGCTGGGAAACTGAAGACAAAAGAAGAGAGCGGCAAGGATGAGATGGTTGGATAGCATCACTGATTCAGTGGACACGAACTTGGGCAAACTCTAGGAGATAATGAGGGACAGGGAGGCCTGGCATGCTGCAGTCCATGGGATCACAAAGAGTCAGGCATAACTTAGAGACTGAACTACAACAAAGTCTTCTCCAATCCATGCTTTTACTTATCTGCATTCCGTGTCTTGATGTGGAAATGTTTTCTAATTTTTTTTAAAAAAAAGTCACCCATAGATCAGGGTGAGAAGCTAGCCAGTGAAAGAATGATATTCACAAATAGGACCTGAGTTCCTTAGAAATCACAAGAGGAATTTTTCTAAGAATAAGAGGAGCAAGAGATGAAAGTGATCAAGACAGCCTTAAGCCTTTCCCTCAGCTGAACTAAACTTCAGAAAGGCTTCTTTCAAACTCTAGGCTCCTGACCTCCCTTCTCTTGTAACACTGACTTTAGAACACTTGTGTTATAAATTATTTTTCTATTCTTCTGAGGTGTAAATCTTTTTAAAACCCTCTTGCTAGTTTTGCAACCCAGGAGCATCTTTCTCTGGAACTTGGAAGCCATCTCTTTGAAATGTGATTGTGAAGATATTTCCTGTCTCCCAGAGCTCTGTGGGAGGGGAGGAGTCTAACCTTCATGGGCACCAATCTGCTCACACTGATGGCCTCCTCACAGAGGATGACACTGCAAACATCTTTTGGGTCAACCTCTCCCCAGATGCCCTCTGGCATTTTTCCAACAACTCACCCCAGTGCTAAAAGTCCCTCTCAACTTCTGTCTAGCACAGGTCTGTGGGTAAAAATATTTGGGAAATAGTGAAAAACACTGAAGCTTGATAACAGCTACATGAAGTCTTTTTCTTTTAGAATAGTTTTTGTTTTATAGAAAAATTGTATATAAAGTACATAAAGTCCCCACATACTCCCTCTCCACCACCCCACAGTTTCTCCTATTATTAACCTCTTGCATTAGTATATTTGTTACAATTGATAAGTCAATACATTATCTAAAGCTCTCAGTTTACATTAGGGTTCAGTCCTCCTCTTGTGCCTTTTTGACAAACACATAATAACATGTCATCACCACTGCATATCATATAGAAGTCTCAGTACCTTAAAATCCCCTGCTTTTTACCTATTCATTCCTCTCCCCCTCCTCTGAACCCTTGGCTACCACTGATTTATTTTGTTTTTGTTGTTTCTATAGCTTTTCCTTTTCCAGAAGGTAATAAAACCAGACTGCTTCCGTGGTGGCTCAGACAGTAAAGAATTCACCTGCAATGCAGGAGACACAGGTGTGCTCACTGGGTCAGAAAAATCCCCTCAAGGAGGAAACGGCAACCCACTCCAGTATTCTTGCCTGGAGAATCCCATGGACAGAGGAGTCTGGTGGGCTACAGTCCATGGGGTCACAGGAGTTGGACACGACTTAGTGATGCAGTTGGAATCTCACAGTATGGACCTTTTCAGACTAATCTCTTTCACTTGGCAATATGCATTTATGGATCCTCCATGTCTTGTTATAGCTTAATAGCTCATTTTTTTTTTATTGCCGATAACTTTCCACTGGACCACGGTTGATCAGTTCACCTGCTAAAGGACAATAGATGCATCCAATTTCTGTCAATTATGAATAAAGCTGCTCTAAAAATCTGTATGCACGTTTTTGTGTTACACAAGTTTTCAATTCAGTCAGGTAAGTATCCAGAAGCCTAACTGCTTGATCATATGATAAGCCTTCCAACCATGGTGCTGGAGAAGACTCCTGAGAGTCCCTTGGACAGCAAGGAGATAAGACTAGTCAATCTTAAGGGAAATCAAGTCTAAATACTCACTGGAAGGACTGATGCTGAAGTTGAAATTCCAGTATTTTGGTTATCTGATTCAAATATCATTGGGAAAGTCCTTGATACAGGGAGCAGAAGGAGAAGAGGGTGTCAGAGGATGAGATAGCTGGACAACATCACCGATGCAATGGATGTGAACCTGGGCAAACTTTGGGAGATGGTAAGAGACAGGGAGGCCTGGGGTGCTGTAGTCCATTGGGTCACAAAGAATCAGCCACAACAGGACCACTGAACAACAACAACAATGAAAAGACTGCCTTTTGGGAAACTGCCAACTGTCTTCTGAAGTGTCTGTACCAGTATGCATCCCCACCAGCAGCAAATGAGAGTTCCTGTTGCTCCACATCCTTGTATTCCTTGAGTACTGTCAGTCTTTTGGATCAGAGCTATTCTAATGAGTACATAATGGTATTTCAATTTGCAATTCCATAAGAAATGATTTTGAGAGTTTTTTCATATGATTACTTGCCATCTATATACATTATGCTGAAGTGGCTTTGAACCTCCCCTATGTATTCATTGGGTTGTAGGTTTTCTTATTGTTAGGCTTTAAGAGTTCTTTGAATATTTTAGATTATTTCTTTATCAAGCATGTGTTTTGCAAATAAATTCTCCCAGACTGCAGCTTATCTTTTCATTCTCTTAATAGTATCCTTTTATATGAGGAAAGTTTTTAATTTTGCCACAGTTCAGTTTAGCCATTTTCTTCCATGGATTGTGCTTTTGGTGTTATATCTATGAACTCACCACCAATCACAGGCTATCTAAATTTTCTCCTATGTTTTCTTCCAGAAGTTTTATAATTTTGCATTTTACACTCAGATTTATGATCCATTTTAAGTTGACTTCAGTAAAATAAAGTCTGGGTCTAGACTTTTTTCTTGCGTTAAAAACCTAATTGCTCTACCACCCTTTGTTGAAAGACTGTCTTTTGTCCACAGAACTGCCTTTGCTTCACTGTTTAAATGACTGTATGTTTGGATCCACTTCTGGGCCCTCTGTTTTGTCCCTTTGATCTTCGTGTCTGTCTGTTCACAAACACCATGCAGTCTTGATGATTATAGCTTCATAATAAGTCTTCAAGTCAGGTAATGCCACTCCAACAACTTTATTCTTCTTTCTTTCATGTGTTTTGATTATTTGGGGTGTTTGACCTCTCCATATAAACTTGACAGTACTGAATCTTCCAATCCATGAACATGGAAATAACTCTTCTTTTATTTAGGTATTCCTTGATTTTGTTCATCAGAGTAATTTTCCACCTGTAGACTCCACATATGTTGTTAGGTTTACAGCTAAGTAATGGACATATCATGTCATCTGCAAACAAACACCATTGTATTTCTCCCTTCCAAGTCTGCTCCTTTTCTTTTCTTGAGTTACTGCATTGCTAAGACCTTGAGTAGGATTGGTAAGAGGGGAAATCTTTGTCTTGTTCCTGATCTTTGGGGAAAGTGTCTAATTTCTCACCGTTAACTATGACATTATGATGTTAGCTATACTCCTGTGGGGTCTCAGTTTCCCAATCAGGCATGGCAGTGGAAGCCTGGGACACTAACCACTAGGAAACCAGGGAACTACCAATGCCAAACTTTTAAGTACACACCATTGTGAAAGTATACCATGGATATTGATTTTCTTTGGACTCTATGGCATTTGTGGTAAAGTGATAATATAGAAAGAGAAGAACTTTCAAATATATTAAAGCTTTCCTGGACAGATCTCCAGCTCGAAAAAAATAAGCTTGCCACTATTTTTTTTCATTGCTACAATAACTATTTGTACATGTTTTTTATATTTTAGGGAGGGGACATAAAAACTAAAACTAATATCCAAAGTCACCATTTAGTAAATAAAACATGCCTTTAAAATTCTGGACTATCACCTATTGAAAATATGGGCAATCAATTTCAGGTACAAATGCAATTTTTATTTTATAATTGAAGCATAGTTGATTTACCATATTATATTAATTCCAGGTATACAACATAGTGATTCAGCATTTTTAATAGATTATACTCCATTTAAAGCTATTATAAAATGACTATATTTCACTGTGCTGTACAATAAATCCTTAGCAACCAAAAATCTGTTGGTTACATAAGGGTTGAGACTAGACAATAGAACCAGTATGCATTTTCTCTCAAGAAATCTCCTTCTTAAAGGATTAAGACCCCTGAGTCTCTATGATATCACATATGCTCAAGGAATACTAACATCAGCTTCTTGCTTTAAGTTTACTGGCACTTAATTCATATTAAACCAGAAGCAACTTTATTTTATCAAAAGGAAAATTCTATATTTTAAGGCTGTTTTAATGCAAATAAGTACATCAACTAAAGAATAGGAAAAAATTTAACTGAGTAAGGAAAAGTAGAATAATCTGAGCTAAGGGAAATTTCTAGACTATAGATGTACCAAAGTGTATTTTCAAAGTCTTCACATCTTCAAAATTTTCAAATGAGTCAAGCAAATAACTAAAATATTATTTCCTGACACATAAATACGATCAGGAATTTGTTACTCCTTCAGGTTATTGATTTCTTTGGCCTGAGTTAAACTTAATTTGGTCCTAATTTTAGCTCTGTGCTCAAATTTAGGACCAAATTAAGTTAATTTAGAAGTCAGTACCTTGAAGAATCAACAAATTCCTGAAAATTAAAATCCCTGGACCAGACGATATAAGGATATAGATTCTACTCATCCAGCCTTGGGAAAAACTGAGATACCATGTCTCAAAAATATGAAACATATAATGCCTCATTGTCTGTGCAGTTAAATGGGGGAGAGGGGTAAGATGAGGAAGTGTCCAGGACTCCCAAAACAAGGCTGCAGTCCATGGGGAGGAGAAGAGCAATCCTGACAGCTGACAGTAGGGCCAGTTGTGTGTGTGTGTATATATATATATATATACACACACACATACACAAACTAAGCCACCTGGCTTCCCTGGTGGCTCATATGGTAAAGACTCTGCCTGCAATGTAGGAGACCTAGGTTTGATCCCTGGGTTGGGAAGATCCCCTGGAGTCTGAAATGGCAACCCACTCCAATACTCTTGCCTGGAAAATTCCATGGACCAAGGGAGGCTGGTGGGCTACAGTGCATGGGGTCGCAAAGAGTCAGACATGACTTAGTGCCTAAACAACAACAATATATACATGTGTATTTGCTGAAAACTTGGAAAATATCAAGAAATAGTTCAGAAGAAAATAAATTATTACTCATAATCTCAACATCAAGTAATAACAATCACTCTTTAACATTTTGATAGATTCTCTCCTTTTTTTCTTCTATGCATTTAAATGTTTGTTAATAGCTCAGTTGGTAAAGAATCCACCTGCAACACAGGAGACGCCGGTTCGATTCCTGGGTCAGGAAGATCCGCTGGAGAAGAGATAAGCCACCCACTCCAGTATTCTTGGGCTTCCCTTGTGGCTCAGGTGGTAACGAATACACCTGCAATGCAGGAGACCTGGGTTCAGTCCCTGGGTTGGGAAGATCCCCTGGAGAAGGGAAAAGGCTAACTACTCCAGTATTCTGGCCTGAATAATTCTGGCCTGGGTCGAAAAGAGTCAAACACAACTGAGTGACTCACTTTCACTTAAAATATCAAAGTTATAGTGTATCACTGGGACACTTGCTATAAATATTTAAAAATATTTAATTTTTAAAATAGACAATATATTTGTATGGTTAGAAAACCAAAAGTGTAAAACCATATGCAGTAAACATCTTGCTCCTTTCCAATTCCAAAGGTAAAACTACTGTTTTCTTTTTCCTTTGAGAGTATTTGCTGTGGCAGCATTTCAAGAAAACAGCACCCACCCTTTTCTTCTCTCCAAGACCTATGGTATGACTCCACATAGCCTCTCTTGGCAGCCAGAAGACACTGTACACCTTCACCTCTGCTGTGCTGTGTGAGGTTCCTATCAGCCATTTGGTCTTTAATCTTAAAAGGCTGCACATGACATTTTCAAAAGGTGAAATGAAGCAAAGCATGACTCACTAAAAAGAGTATTGTGAACATAGGTAGAAATTAGAATATTGTCTTTGAGCACTTCATGGTATTCAGAGCAAATAAAACTTTCAGAGTCACAGGTTTGCCTATCACACATATATTGAACAAATAACTAATGAGTCATTCTTAAGTTTAAAAATCAGATCTCTGAAAGGTTTTAATGGACTCTAATCAATTCCAGAATGGTTCTCTGTGACAAAAAAAGAGCATGAGTCTCCTTTTGAAGCAAAATATGATAAACAAAACAAAAAGATTCCTTTACACTGTTGTTTCATTGATGGCTTTTATACAGCCCACAAACTCCTTACAATGAATTGTCAATAAAGCTCAGCTTCTAAATGTCCCCCAGTGTGGGGATGGCCGCTGAGCTATCAGATCTTGAGATTCAAGACAGGCTGTGTGGCACTCTCAGCCCCTAGGTTGCCAGTCAGTCACAAATAGGATTCATTTGCAGATTTCTGAAGTTCTTACAGGCTGTAGTCAATGTCTATGGGTCTAGGATCTTCCATGCCCCTAAGAGATGTATCAGAGAAACACTCAGCTCTGGACTGTTTTATTGGGTTCTTGCCCTAAGGGAGCCTGCCTGCTTCTTGGCTTCTTCAGGGCTTGGGTAACAAACACTCTGGGTTGAATCTCTTTTGTTTCTAAACACACGTCACCACCTCCTGCTTAGTTTTACTCTGGGTATATTCTATTTGATTATAAGCCGTTTCTCAGTATGACTGCTACAAATTTCCAAAGTTCAACAAGCAGAAAAGCCAAGGCAGCAAAACTTCCAGGAGAGTTCTCATCTTACGAAAGGCTACTTGCACTCTTGCCAGATTTTAGCCACCACTTTGGACCTACTCCTGGAAGGAGAAAATTTCTGTTTTCTCTATAGATGGAAAATTCCATGAATACTGGTTCTCAAAACCATCAAGTTTTGATAAACATGCAGATCCCAGAATTCACAGTTAAAGATTCAACTCTGAGGGTCTGGAATGGATTCCAGGAAACTCAAGGCTGAACGAACTTCAAAATGAGTTTGCAAATCATTTGGAGAAACACTGGATCTCCTTGAGGAAAGACATCTCGCTTAATAGATGGTTTGTAAATGTTTGCTGGTAAGTGTTAAAATGTCTACTCTAACCATCCATCATGGCTATCAGAAACCATTAAACCTGTGGCAAAAGTCAGTTTGTCACAAGAATTTTAAAAAATTAGTCTTTTAGCTAAATGTTAAGGTTTTTGCAATTCTGCAATTCAAAAGTATCCTTTATTTAAAAGTAAATGCACATAATGTCTATAAGCCTAAACAATCCCTCTAGGATTTAATGTATGCAGAGCATTATGTACAAAACAATCATCCACAATAGGTTAAAAATAATGAGCATAAAAAGGAAGAAGTGCATAGTATAATTTTAGATTCCTTCAAGGAACGCAAACTGCTTTACAAGGACAAAGAAAATCTAAGTCCTAATCTGAGTGTGAACCATTTTTTGTGTGTACTCATAAATAATTTGGAAGAACTGAGGAAAAATTGGGATAAAAATTCTGGGTGATAAAACAGAATATTTTGTCCAAGAGAAGCAACTTAAACTTTGGAACATTCTCCCTCTTGCTCTTATAATACATTTACATACTCTTTCCAAAGCATGGTTCATTATACCTGTAAAAACCAAAGTTACACTAAAATATTCTCATTCTCATAGTGAAATGGAGCAGGACCCTATGGTCCTTCGCCATATGTCTCGCCACATGACTGTGGAAGAACTTTAGTCAAAGAATAAGTTTAATCAAAGAAGGGAGAAAATGCAGAAACAAAGGAAAACTATCAAAGGAAACCAAACAATAATAGTTTAGTCATTAAGCATAGTCGAGGATCTTTAGTTCTTCCTCAAGAGCTATAGAATATTCTGAGCCATATCCTGTGAGCTGTCTTATAGATACTGAAACCCCCACCAGGTGGAAGAAATTAACTACATGATGATCAGAATGTAGCCATGACATAAGCTGTCACAATTCCAAGAACTGGCCTCCAGGAAACGGAAGCAAACCGACCCTGGAATTGAGGATTAACTTTACTTAAAACAATCAATTTGATGCTGGTCAATCCACTGCTGGGGCTTTCCTGGTGGCTCAGATGGAAAGAATCTGCCTGTAATGCAGGAGACCTGGGTTCAGTCCCTGGGTCAGGAAGATCCTCTGGAGAAGGGAATGGTAACTCACTCCAGTATTCTTGCCTGGAGAATGCTATAGACAGAGAAGCCTGGTGGGCTACTGCACAGGATCCTACAGAGTCAGTCATGACTGAGCAAATAACACATACAATCCACTGATGACGGATTTCAAGATGAGTGTCAGGTTGACTGTGCTGTTTCTACATGTAGCCCCCTCCCTCGGCCTGTAAAACTCTACCCTAATGATTGTTGCACTCATCTCACACACTAGTAAAGTAATGCTCAAAATTCTCCAAGCCAGGCTTCAGCAATACGTGAACCATGAACTTCCAGATGTTCAAGCTGGTTTTAGAAAAGACAGAGGAACCAGAGATCAAATTGCCAGCATCTGCTGGATCATGGAAAAAGCAAGAGAGTTCCAGAAAAAACATCTATTTCTGCTTTATTGACTATGCCAAAGCCTTTGACTGTGTGGATCACAATCAACTGTGGAAAATTCTGAAAGAGATGGGAATACCAGACCACCTGACCTGCCTCTTGAGAAACCTATATGCTAGTCAGGAAGCAGCAGTTAGAACTGGACATGGAACAACAGACTGGTTGCAAATAGGAAAAGGAGTACATCAAGGCTGTATATTGTCACCCTGCTTATTTAACTTATATGCAGAGCACATCATGAGAAACGCTGGGCTGGAAGAAGCACAAGCTGGAATTAAGATTACCAGGAGAAATCTCACTAACCTCAGATATGCAGATGACACCACCCTTATGGCAGAAAGTGAAGAGGAGCTAAAAAGCCTCTTGATGAAAGTGAAAGAGGAGAGTGAAAAAGTTGGCTTAAAGCTCAACATTCAGAAAACGAAGATCATGGCATCTGGTCCCATCACTTCATGGGAAATAGATGGGAAAACAATTGATACAGTGTCAGACTTTATTTTTGGGGGCTTCAAAATCACTGCAGATGGTGACTGCAGCCATGAAATTAAAAGACGCTTACTCCTTGGAAGAAAAGTTATGACCAATCAGAAAGCATATTGAAAAGCAGAGACATTACTTTGCCAACAAAGGTCTGTCTAGTCAAGGTGATGGTTTTTCCAGTAGTCATGTTTGGATGTGAGAGTTGGACTGTGAAGAAAGCTGAGCGCTGAAGAATTGATGCTTTTGAACTGTGGTGTTGGAGAAGACTCTTGAGTGTCCCTTGGACTGCAAGGAGATCCAACCAGTCCATTCTGAAAGAGATCAACCCTGGGATTTCTTTGGAGGGAATGATGCGGAAGCTGAAACTCCAGTACTTTGGCCACCTCACGCAAAGAGTTGACTCATTGGAAAAGACTCTGATGCTGGGAGGAATTGGGGGCAGGAGGAGAAGGGGACGACCGAGGATGGCATCACTGACTTGATGGACATGAGTCTGAGTGAACTCCGGAAGTTGGTGATGGACAGGGAGGCCTGGAGTGCTGTGGTCATGGGGTCACAAAGAGTCGGACATGACTGATCAACTAAACTGAACTGAATGATTGTTGGCAGTGGGGGTTGTGGAAAGTGGAGCTATCCTTTAAATAGGAGACCATCTCCCATCCCAAATACTAGCATACATTATAAAGCAAAATTTCCTTTCCACCAACCTCACCTCTTTACTGGCTTTTGAGTGGCAAGCGCTGGACCCTACTTTTGGTTACAATAGTAGAAAAATGATTCCTACTCAAGACAACCTCCTCAGAAGCAAATATATTGCCACCGGTTGAGAATTAACACCAACACCCCCTGCCCCCATGAGTGTCACCAAAAGCGTATCAAAGCCCATGTAACCTACCTCTGGAGCATCACTTGGATTCATGGGTGGCACTGATGCTGTGCCAGCCTAAGGGCTTTTCAGTAGGGACCAGCACAATCAATTGTAACACTATGTACACCATGTTGCTCACTTAGACCTTCCTGTAATCAAGTGACTGGATTTATTCACTTCTTCTCCGGAAACTCACTGATCTCCATGGACAACCTGCTGAATCACATAACCAGAAGGCTCATCCTTATTCTCCTGTTTCCTCCTGCTGCCATGTGTTCAACTGCATGGTTTCCAGGAGTTCATTTCACTGGTTCCCAGAAGTGTTCATTCTCGACTTGTTTCACATTGTAATTATATAAACTAAATACTGTGTAAACTGATGAACTAGGCATGTGAAAAGAGAATTTCTTCTAAGAAAACTAATTTAAATGCTTCCGATAAAGTCACTAATAATCAGTCAGTTCAGTTCAGTTCAGGCGCTCAGTTGTGTCCGATTCTTTGTGACCCCATGGACTGCGGAACACCAGGCCTCCCTGTCCATCACCAACACCTGGAGTTTACTCAAACTCACATCCATTGAGTCAGTGATGCCATCCAACCATCTCATCCTCTGTCGTCCCCTTCTCCTCCTGCCTTCAATCTTTCCCAGCATGAGGGTATTTTCAAATGAGTCATTTCTTCACATCAGGTGGCCAAAGTATTGGAGTTTCAGCTTCAGCATCAGTCCTTCCAATGAACACCCAGGACTGATTTCCTTTAGGATGGATTGGTTGGATTTCCTTGCTGTCCAAGAGACTCTCAAGAGTCTTCTCCAAAACCACAGTTCAAAAGCATCAATTCTTTGGTGCTCAGCTTTCTTTATAGTCCAACTCTCACATCCATACATGACCACAGGAAAACCCATAGTTTTGAGTAGATGGACCTTTGTTGGCAAAGTAATGTTTCTGCTTTTTAATATGCTGTCTAGGTTGGTTATAACTTTCCTTCCAAGGAGCAAGCATCTTTTCATTTCATGACTGCAGTCACCATCTGCAGTGATTCTGGAGCCCAGAAAAATAAAGTCTGATGCTGTTTCCACTGTTTCCCCATCTATTTGCCATGAAGTGATGGGACCAGATGCCATGATCTTCATTTTCTGAATGTTGAGTTTTAAGCCAACTTTTTCACTCTCCTCTTTCACATTCATCAAAATGCTTTTTAGTTCCTCTTCACTTTCTATCATAAGGGTAGTGTCATCTGTATATCTGAGGTTATTGATATTTCTCCTGACAATCTTGATTCCAGCTTGTGCTTCATCCAGCCCAGCATTTCTCATGAAGTACTCTGCATATAAGTTAAATAAGCAGGGTGACAATATACAGCCTTGACATACTCCTTTTCCTATTTGGAACCAGTCTGTTGTTCCATGTCCAGTTCTAATTGTTGCCTCCTGACCTGCATATAGGTTTCTCAAGAGGCAGGTCACATGGTCTGGTATGCTCATCTCTTTCAGAATTTTCCACAATTTATTGTGATCCACACAGTCAAAGGCTTTGGTGTAGTCAATAAAACAGCAGATCTTTTTCTGGAACTTTCTTGCTTTTTCGATGATCCAGTGGATGTTGGCAATTTGATCTCTGGTTCCTCTGCCTTTTCTAAATCCAGTTGAAATATCTGGAAGTTCATCATTCATGTACTGTTGAAGCTTGGCTTGGAGAATTTTGAGCATTATTTTGCTAACGTTTGAGATGAGTGCAATTTTGCAATAGTTTGAGCATTCTTTGGCTTTGCCATTCTTTGGAATTGGAATGAAAACTGATCTTTTCCAGTCCTGTGGCCACTGCTTAGTTTTCCAAATTTGCTAACATATTGAGTGCAACACTTTCACAGCACCATATTTTAGGATTTGAAATAGCTCAACTGGAATTCTATCACCTCCAATAGTTTTGTCCTTAGTGATGCTTCCTAAAGCCCATTTGACTTTGCATTCCAGGATGTCTGGCTCTAAGTGAGTGATCATACCATCGTGATTATCTGGGTCATGAAGATCTTTCTCTAATAATAAAGCAGTCTTATTTGGGGAAACAGAGAAGGCAATGGCACCCCACTCTAGTACTCTTGCCTGGAAAATCCCAGGGACAGAGGAGCCTGGTAGGCTGCAGTCCATGGGGTCGCCAAGAGTCGGGCACGACTAAGCGACTCTACTTTTGCTTTTCACTTTCATGCACTGGAGAAGGAAATGGCAACCCACTCCAGTATTCTCGCCTGGAAAATCCCAGAGACAGAGGATCCTAGTGGGCTGCCATCTATGGGGTCGCACAGAGTCGAACACAACTGAAGCAACTTAGCAGCAGCATTTGGACAAAAGACAATGTAAAAGTTGGAAGAACATCGTAGAAATTTAGAAGGATTCTGCCCTCAGCCTGCCAGGCTAGTATTAATATTCCTCCCTCTGCTTGAAGGAAATGGAACCTAGAAATGGAGGACAGGAAAAGAAGTTTAATAATACAATCAGTAAGGTGATACCCAGAGAAAAGCCTTATGCCCACTTGAAAAGATTGATGAATTTATGTTCTAAGTTAACATAAAATGTTTGGCACAAGTACCATGGTGTATTATCCTATGGCTTTCATAATACAGGTCAGTCATTTGTCTATGATTTGCTACTTTAACTGCCTTTTCTAACTAACTGAGCAGCTACCTGCCTTGATTATGTCAGATGAGAGAATTCTACTATAATCACATCATTTTGAACAGTGAACATGTCTCTAGGACCAATATTGCAAACCAGTGGCCTCCAGGACAAATGCAACTTATATTGGTGCAAAATATGGCCTGTTAAATTCCAGAGGGGGGAGGGAATTGGCTATTTCACATAAAAACTCAAATCTCCATCTCCTCTCAAAACGGTAGATCAGGCACTGCTAGGCTTGACTGTGGCAACAACAGGTCCTGTTGACCAGCAGCTGACCCTTCAGAAAAAGCAACTTCCTCCCAATTTTATTCTCCAACCTACAAGCCCACCCTCTCGTCTTACTGCCTGGCTTCCAGGGGCATTTGTAGTTACCAGCCATGCTCCAAGGCCTGTTTGTGAGAAGTAAAGGTTTCTCATCTGCTTAAGCTATTAGGCAAGAAAAAAACACCTCCTTCCCAACTCTACAAGCTCATGCAACACACTTTCTCAAGTACCTAATTCAACATTATGAAGAAATACAAAACCACATATTCACACACTTAGAAGACAGCACCTGTCCTCTCAGGAGCTTAATATAATTTAAAAGAAAAAACAAGCAAATGAAAAGGAACAGATATTATACATAAGTACTTATTAGACAGTTATGTTTACAACTACTGAAAATTTACAGACTGAAGGAGACCATTGAACGCTCAATTCTATTTTCCCCTACTACCCCCACTATACTAAGGATAATCACACTAAGTAATCCAGACAAAGACAAATACCAAATAACATTACTTACATGTGGAATCTAAAAAAATTATACAAATGAACTTATTTACAAAAAGAGAAACAGATCCACAGACATAGAAAACAAATTTATAGTTACCAAAGGGGAATGGTGCAGAGGGATAAACTAGATGTTTGGGATTAACATATACACATTACAGTATATAAAATAGGTAATCAACATGGTCCTATGGTATAGCACAGGGAACTAGATTCAATGTTTTATAATAACCTATAAGGCAAAGGGGCTTCCCTAGTAGCTCAGCTTGTAAAGAATCTGCCTGCAACACAGGAGACCCTGGTTCAATTCCCAGGTCAGGAAGACACACTGGAGAAAGGATAGGCTACCCACTCCAGTATTCTTGGGCTTCCCTGGTGGCTCAGCTGGTAAAGAATCCTCCTGCAATGTGGAAGACCTGGATTTGATCCTTGGGTTAGGAAGATCCCCTGGAGGAAGGAACGGCTACTCACTCCAGTATTCAGGTCTGGGACTGTATAGTCCGTAGTGTCACAGAGTCGGACACAACTGAGTGACTTTCCCTTTTAAGGGAAAAGAATCTGAAAACGAATATATATATATAACATAACATTGTAAATCAGCTATACATCACTTGAAAAAAAAATCCCCTTGAAAAATCATATATCAAAGTACTTTTGAAATTTTTACAGCCTCACTACATAACAATGCTTAACAAATTTATTAACACAAAATAGTTGAGATCAATAATATTTTCTAATTTTTCACAAGAAAAAGAAGTTTCTAGGATCATAGAGGGGAAGTCAATTGTTTTGAGAGTAGACAGCATGATGTGTTTTATGCATAGTTAAAATTTTCACACAGTAAGAATGAGGAATCAGTTCTGTTCAATATTTTGGGAAATGTTTGTGAAAAAGTAGCTAGGACAGATTATGACAGATTATTTGAAGTTTAGACTAAAGGATTTCGATTTTATCTTGTGTATGACAGGGAATGACTGAAGGTTTTAGAAGCATAGGAATAACATGAACACAGATATTTAGAGAAATCTGTGTACTGTATGTAGTATTAGTCTAATTGGGCAAAGAATGCAAGTAGGGAGATTAATTAAAAAGCACTAGAAGGAGTGCCTGAATTAGAATATGGCCTATGGGAAAACATTATTCTTACTGTTTTAATTATTTGAGAGGCACTTGAATGTAAAGCTGGCAGGACTCTGTGACATTGGGTATAGGTAATGAAGGAGAACCCATCGCAAAAACAATAAACAGACTTAAGGTTTCAGAGGTTTTAAACTAATTTCATGCTAGACAAAAGGGACTTGAAAAACAGTTACCTTGAGGGGAAGTCAATGATGAATTCAATTTTGAAGAAGGAGGTTCTGTTAAAAATAAAATGTTATAGAAGCTTTCAGCAAAGGGTCACTATCATCAATAACCTCATCACTGTGACAGTAACTATTTCAAACATCCGTGAAAGCAATCTCTAAAACCCTGAGAATAATAGATTAAAGAATATAAAAATCTATTTACAAGTACTTAGATTTCAGTGGCAGAACTTAAATTAAGTCAAAAATTTAAGATTCACCATACTTTTCCAAAAATATATCACAGGCTGAACAGAATTTTTCAGAAGTTTTGTGAGCTTATTTTAGTGACTTCTGAAGATCAAAACAGTCAATAAAGACAGGTCGTTACAACCTCCACAGTTATTTCCATGGCCATTAAGAATAGCCATAGCCAACAGGATTGACCAAATTAGGTGATACTGTAAAAAATGAATCAACTCCCTGACAATCTCTGGTAAGAATTTTGAAATCTGAAAAAATTCACCTTTTGCCTGTATTTGAATCAAAAAATTAGACTGAAAAGAATAAGGATTCAAGTTACTTACTACACAAATTTAATTCTGAGATTTGAAAGATAGATTAAAATGGTTTGAGTCCTCAGCACCAAAAACATCTCATTTATAAATTATGTAATTGAAGAAGTCTTCATTAACAAGGTCAGTATTGCCTGGAAAGAGTGTACATATGACCTCAGGATCACAGTTTCATTAAATATAGTCTTCAATGTCTACATTATCTATAGTAAAGATTAGAAAACAGAGAGATTACCAGACAGGTCTTTAAGGGTTACAGTGATAATAAACCAAGATGAGACACCAATGCCATATTAAAATCACTATGTATACCATCTGAAATCAAAGAACTGTATACTTTTTAATAGACTCATTTTTATTTTTGGCGGGGGAGAGCTGTCCATTGGGCTTGTGGGATCTTAGTTCCTTGACCAAGGATTGAACCTGGGCCCTTGGCAGTGACAGCGTGGAGTCTTAACCATTACATTGCCAGTGAACTCCCTAGTCTTTATTTCTTATATCAGTATTAAGTTAACAGCAGAATCAGCAGAAGTTACAGAGACTTCCTACATACATACACACCCTGCTGTCACAAATGCATTGCTTCCCCCAGTATCTACATCACCACCAGAGAGATCCAGTTGTAAAACAGTTGCTGAACCTACACTGACACATCTTCATCTTCCAAAGGTCAAGGTTTACATTAATGTTTGCTCAACATTGCACATTCTATGGGTTTGAATAAAATCTATGATAACACATTTATACCATTACAGTATTGCACAAAAGTTTCATTGACCTAAAAACTCTGTGCTCCACCTATATTCATATGCTGTTTTCCCAGGAACTCTTGTATTTGTTCCACACTTTTAAGACTTTCTAGTATGATTAGATGCTCAAGAATTTCAGAAAGCATAGTCAGCTTCCCCAACCCAGACTAATCCAGAACCACCATCTGAAATGCAACAGCTTCTCAGGAGGAAAATTAGCAAATAAAGCATTTGAAATGCACATCATAGAGGATCCTGCTGTAATTTTGTCAGAGAGTGTTTTGCCTATGTTCTCCTCTAAGAGTTTTATAGTTTCTGGTCTTACATTTAGATCTTTAATCCATTTTGAGTTTATTTTTGTGTGTGGTATTAGAAAGTGTTCTAGTTTCATTCTTTTACAAGTGGTTGACCAGTTTTCCCAGCACCACTTATTAAAGGGATTGTCCTTTCTCCATTATATATTCTTGCCTCCTTTGGCAAAGATAAGTTATCCATAGGTACGTGGATTTATCTCTGGGCTTTCTATTTTGTTCCATTGATCTATATTTCTGTCTTTGTGCCAGTACCATACTGTCTTGATGACTGTGGCTTTGTAGTAGAACCTGAAGTCAGGCAGGTTGATTCCTCCAGTTCCATTCTTCTTTCTCAAGATTGCTTTGGCTATTCTAGGTTTTTTGTATTTCCATACAAATTGTGAAAATAGTTGTTCAAGCTCTGTGAAAAATACCGTTGGTAACTTGATAGGGATTGCATTGAATCTGTAGATTGCTTTGGGTAATATGCTCATTTTCACTATATTGATTCTTCTGATCCATGAACATGGTATATTTCTCCATCTATTAGTGTCCTCTTTGATTTATTTCACCAGTGTTTTATAGTTTTCTATACATAGTCTTTAGTTTCTTTAGGTAGATATATTCCTAAGTATTTTATTCTTTTCGTTGCAATGGTGAATGGAATTGTTTCCAGAAACTATAAAACTCTTAGAGGAGAACATAGGCAAAACACTCTCCAACATAAATCACAGCAGGATCCTCTATGACCCACCTCCCAGAATATTGGAAATAAAAGCAAAAATAAACAAATGGGATCTGATTAAACTTAAAAGCTTCAACTTAAAAGCTTTAACTAATCTCAAAAATATGCAAGCAACTTATGCAGCTCAAGTCCAGAAAAATAAACGACCCAATCAAAAAAATGGGCCAAAGAACTAAACAGACATTTCTCCAAAGAAGACATACAGATGGCCAACAAACACATGAAAAGATGCTCAACATCACTCATTATCAGAGAAATGCAAATCAAGACTACAATGAGGTACCATTTCACACCAGTCAGAATGGCTGTGATCCAAAAGTCTGCAAGCAATAAATGCTGGAGAGGGTGTGGAGAAAAGGGAACCCTCTTTCACTGTTGGTGGGAATGCAAACTAGTACAGCCACTATGGAGAACAGTGTGGAGATTCCTTAAAAAACTGGAAATAAAACTGCCTTATGACTCAGCAATCCCACTGCTGGGCATACATGCCAAGGAAACCAGAATTGAAAGAGACACGTGTACCCCAATGTTCATCACAGCACTGTTTATAACAGCCAGGACATGGAAGCAACCTAGATGTCCATCAGCAGATGAATGGATAAGAAAGCTGTGGTCCATATACACAATGGAATATTACTCAGCTATCAAAAAGAATGCATTTGAATCATTTCTAATGAGGTGGATGAAATTGGAGCCTATTATACAGAGTGAAGTAAGCCAGAAAGAAAAACACCAATACAGTATACTAACACATATATATGGAATTTAGAAAGATGGTAACAATAACCCTGTATGCAAGACAGCAAAAGAGACAAAGATGTATAGAACAGTCTTTTGGACTCTGTGGGAGAGGGAGAGGGTGGGATGATTTGGGGGAATGTCATGAAAACATGTATAATATCATATAAGAAACGAATCGCCAATCCAGATTCCATACAGGATCCTTGAGGCTGGTGCACTGGAATGACCTGGAGGGATGCTACGGGGAGGGACGTGGGAGGGGTGTTCAGGATGGGGAACACGTGTACGCCTGTGGCAGGTTCATGTTGATGTGTGGCAAAAGCAATATCATATTGTAAAGTAATTAGCCTGCAATTAAAATAAATAAATTTAAATTTTAAAAAATGAAATGCACATCATATGCTAAATCTCAATGGCATCTGAAATGACTCTGACATTAAAAACCCAAAATGGACTAATATAAAATTCTAATAAATAACACTATAGCTTATAAAATTAATATATAAACATGATAAAAGCATTTCAATTTGCAATTGATCATTTTATTTTTTTTATTTTATGGATTTACAACAGTACACAATTTTTACATGTACAGCATACATTCAGACCTCTGTGTACACTGCAGTGTGCTTGCTAAAACTTTAGTTTCATCTATCACCACACAGTTGACCCCCTTTAGTCCCCATACCCCTACCCCACTTCCCTTCTGATAACTACTACTCTGTTCTCTGTTTGTTTTGGTTTGGTTTGGTTTGGTCTGTTCATTTATTGTTTGGATTGGTTTTATATTCCACACATGAGTGAAGTCACATGGTATTTGTCTATATTCATCTCACATTTCATTTAATATAATACACTCAAGGTCCACCTACCTTGTCAAAAATGGTAAGATTTTTCTTTCTATGAGTAGTATGCCATTGTGTGTGTATATACACACACCACCTTTTCTTTTTCCATTCATCCATTGATGGACACTTAGGTTGCTTCCATATCTTGGTTATTGTGAATAACACTGCAATGAACATAGAAGTGCATAAGTCTTTTCAAGTTAGCATTTTCATATATTCAGATAAACACCCAGAAGTGAAATATCTGGGTCATACAGTAGTTCTATTCTTGATTATTTGAAAAATATCTATAATGTTTTTCATAGTGGATGTACCAATTTTTTTTCCCACCAATAGGACAGGACATTTGTTTCTACAATGTCTACATCCTCTGCAACACTTTTTTTTTTTTTTTTTTTGCCTTTTTGACAGATTCTAATGGCCATGAGGTGATGTCTCGTTGTGGCTTTCATATGCATTTTCCTAACAATTACTAACTTTGAATATCTTTTCACATATCTGTGGCTATCCATATACTCTCTTTGGAAACAAAAAAAAAACATCAATTTAGCTCTTCTCCACATATTTTAATCAGGTTGTTTGGGGTTTTTTTGTTGCTGTTGAGATAAAGGAGTTTTATATTTTATATTAATCCCTTATCAGAACTATGATTTGCAAATAAAATCCTCTCTCACTTGGTAAGTTGCTTCCTTTGCTGTGCAGCTTTTTTACTTGATGTAGTTCCATTTTTTATTTTTGCTTTTGTGTCCTTTGTGGAGACACATTCAGAAAAGTACTGCTAAAACTGATGTCAAAGAGTGTAGTGTCTATGTTTCCTTCTAGAATTTTGTTTCAAGTCTTTAATCCACTTTGATTTGTTTTTCTGTATGGTGTGAGACTGTGGTCTTGTTTCATTCTTTGTATGTGGTGTTCAGTTTTCCTGACACCACTTATTGATGAGACTGTTCTCTGTCCATGGTGTTACTTGCTTATTTATCATAAATTAATTGTCTATATATGCATGAGTTTACTTCTGAGCTCTTAACTCTGTTCCATTGATCTATATATCTCTCTTGCTTTTAATATCATATAGTTTTTATTATTACAGCTTTGTAATCTAATTTGAAATCACAGAGTGTGATACACACCATAGTTTTGTTCTTTTTTCCAAAGGTTGCTGTGGTTATTCAGAGTCTTCTGTGGTTTGATATAAATGCTAGAATTTTTTGTTCTAATTCAGTGAAAAATATTGTTGGGATTTTGATAGGGATTTGCATTGATCTGTGGGCTGTTGTATGCATCATGGACTTTTTAACAGTGTTAATTCATCCAATCCATGGACACAGAGTAACCTTCCATTTCTTTGTGTCTTCTTCAATTTATTTCTAGAATGTCTTAAGAGTATTCTTGGCCAACAGTTTTTATATTTCAATATTTCGAGGATGTCATTCCACTCTCTCCTGGCCTACAGAGTTTCTGAGAGAGCTGCTGATAGCCTAATGGACGTTTATTTGGAAGTTACCATTCTTTTCCCTGGCCGCCTTTACAATATTTTGTCATTGACCTTTGACAGTTTTGTCCTGAAGAACCCTGAGTCAATTAGAATTGGCTATTCTACTCACTTTTGCACTGAGTTAATTAGAATTTCTCTTAGCTTTAAGGATGTGCATGTCCAGTTCCTTTCCCAGGTTTGGGAAGTTCTCAGCTATTATTTCTTTAAATGTCTCTAAATGCCCCCTTTTCCCTCCCTTATCTCTCTGAGATACCCAATGCCCTAATGTTGCCCTTCCTAATGGAACAGAATAGCTGTTGCAGGATTTCTTCACTGACTTTGGATTCTAATCCCCTCTCTTTTCTTATATCATTTCTAGATCTCTATCTTCAAGCTCACTAACTCTCTCTTCATATGATCTGTTCTGTTTTAAATCCTAACTCATTCTTCATCTCTGTTGATTTCAGCTCAAGAACTTTCACTTTAAACTCTAAAAAAGAACCAATTTTTTCAGTAAAGTATTCCATCTATTTCTTAATTCTGTTCCTGAACTCATGGAACTGTCTTTCTGAGTTTTCTTATAGTCCACTGATAACTATGACATCTTCATGACAGCTATTTTGAATCATCTACCATTTATACCACCATTTCAATGACTTTAAGCTTGCTTTCTGGAGAACTGCCTTTTTTTTTTTTTTTTTTTGTGATACTCAGTTGCCATGGTTCTTCATGGTGCTTGATGAACTTTGTTCCTTCGCCAGGACATTCAAAGTAGTGAACACCTTCCTTCTTCAGGTAAAACTTTTTTTAAAACTTGATTCTGATCATTAGAGGCCTTTCTTTTGTGTTCTGGTAGTGATGCTATAGCACATGGTTTTGTCTTGCCTTAACTGAGCTGCTGCTGGTTGTTATTTGAGAGTCTGCCCTTTCCCACCCTCCTCCCCTTGTGTCAGTGGTGTCACTGGTGTCCTTATTGTCACTGCTGTGCTGCCGGGGTCACTGGGGCCTTGCTGCTCTAGTGTTCACCTGGGGCCTCTGCATCCAGGGTCCAGTTTTCTTTCCTGTCGCCATGGTAGAAGAATGGAGTAGGGAACCAGGTCACAGGATTCTCTCTTGTGTGACTCAGGTTGTCAGGTCTGCAGGTGTTGCCACTGTGAGTGGGGTGGAGGCCAGAGTTGCTGGCACCTTTGAAACTGGAGGTATTGAATTGCAGGACCCTCCTACCACTGCTATCCAATGCCCTATGGCCATGGGCACCACTGTGGCTAGGAGGCTGAGCCATTTGCATGCCCTCCCATGATGTCACCAGGTTCTCTGGAGCTGGGGGCTCAGCTGCTGCAGCAGGGGGTCCAGAACCACAGGCACAGCCTCTGATGCCCCCTGGCTCCACCTTCTCTGTGAGTCCAGCCCACCCACCTTTAGATGCACACTTATGGAATTCTATGGCATCCTGGTGTGTTGGGCAGAAGGAGCATCCCAAGCTGCCATGATATTGACATCACCCAGCCCTATGATTACTTAGTATTTTTACAAGATTATAAATTGGCATTGGGTCACCTGAGAAACAATAATTACTTTGATTTACATATTGTTTTAAATGTAATGGTGTCAGATTAACAAGGTTCTGGTGTACTGATATGTAAATTAATATAAGATATACACCTGATAATGGTGTTTGTGGGTAAATCTATTGACTAAAACAAATCCTTGCTTAAGTCCCATGCATTTACAGGTAAATTTATGGCAAAATAGCCAATTCATTTTTCTCCCTGTGAGCCATTGAGCCTATTTATGGTGGATGTCTCCTGTCTCATCATAAAAATGTCATGCAAATAACACATTGTTCTTGCTTGTGCAATTCAATTGCCTTTGAGCACTTTGCTTCAGGACATTCAAAGCGAATTTCAGAAAACGAAGCCATGGGAAATGTGCTTGCAATAAATTTATGACTTTTTCTGCAACAGGTCTACAAATCAGTTGTAAATCAGCAGATCTCACTATGTGGAGACACACATGGCTGTCACCTGGTTGGGGTGGATGGACCGGAAGGGGCATCTAGTTGGCAGAGGCCAGAAGTAGTGATAGACAATGCACAGGATATGTCCAAAAAGAAACAAAGAATTATCCAACCCCAAAGGTTATTAATGTTAAGGTTCATGAACCCAGTTGTAAATTCTCAAAGACCCTCCTGCATTCTTTCCATAGACAGCAGCCAGTGCTCCTCAAAGAAAGAGCACTATGTACTTCTCCATCCCATGCATGAGGCTCACCTGTTATCACACAACTAAACAAGATGGTTGGAGTGGTGATTTTCCTGCTAAATTTGGCATAAAATGTAACTTACGTTAAGGATATTGCTACCTCATCCCACAAAAGCTACCTTTATGAAAGTCTTACAACAGAGCTTCCTATTTTGCTGCTTTATTTACTGCTTGCTAAAGAGAAATCCACAAGATAAAACCCGAGAGGTTTTTCTACCTTATTAGCAAGGTATTTCTACCTTACTTACAAGCATTTCTACCTTACTAGCAAGCCAAATGATGCCCTGTTGTTGGATGTGCCGCAGTTCTTGGTTATGATGAACAGTGTGAAGTCTTTCACATGTACTGACAGGAGATTCAACTTTCTCAAGGCAAAACTTCCCTGAGATAATCTCAATGTGTGTTTTTTTCTTAAAGAAACATCCTATTTTATTTTGTATGGCCATTGTGATTTTAGATACTATTGTGGCAATATTATAAGAAGTACAGATGTAAAAAGTTATCATTTCTTTTCCCATCTTCCTAATTCTCACTTGCCATTATGTGATGGTTTACAGTCAAGCTTCAGATTATCAAAAATCTGTGCTACAAATTGCTCTCTGGCACCTTGTAGCTACACCATTTTGGCCACACTTGTCAAAACTCAGTTCCCCACATATAAAATGGCAATAATAATAAGTTCATGGGTGACTATGAATATGCAATGACACAGAGCACATAAAGATCTTCATACAATGCCAGAGATGAAAAAGCCATGAATATATGTTAACTGACACTGTGACAACTACTATTATTTTTGTCATCCTATGTCATAATAAGAATCAAAATATAAGACTGAATAGAAATCTAAGAACTTGCTATTTGTAGCTATGCCCACACTGAACACCAGATTCCTTGCCATCCAGAATTATCTTTTTATTCCAACTTCCAGCAAAATTCTTGCCACATAGCCAGCTTTCTCCAAATTCAAATGAATATTCAAATGACCAGATGAATAAGCACTTACAAGCCAAGATCAGAAGAAAGGAAGAAAGTCTCTCCTTATGCTACAAGAAACATTTTAACATTTCTCTTCATAAGTATAATAAGATATTTTAATAAGAACTCATTCCCACGCAATGTCTGGGAAATAGAAAATGTCTAGACAATCAGATGTCCCATGAATAGTGGACTCATGAGACATTCTGTATATAACATGCATGACAGCGTGTGTGTGTGTGTATATATATATAATTTATACAGTATATGCCCATATAATGTGATAGAATAAATCCCGATGTTTACTGACTTGAGATTCTTATTCCAGGTAAACTGAGCCATTTATTGTTTTGACAGGGGAGTGACTGAAAACTTAGCTTTCCAAGGATCCCTCTAGCGGCCCTGCAGAGGATGATCTGTGGGGACCACAGTAGCATCAATGAGCCTAGTTGGGAGGTGGTTTCTGATGGTTCAAGGAGAAAAAAAAAAAAAAAAGGTGAAAGGAGCTGGCAGTTAGGACTAGGGTATAGGATAGACTATGAAAGTTGATCGGTTGGAAACAGCCAGTGATATAGATGGGAGATGGTGGTGAAGGAGAGGGTGATGAGGGAGACCACAGGCTTTGGGCTGAGCAACAGTGAGGATGGGGAGCCATTTACTGTGAGCACAGGGCTGTGGGTGGATCTAGACTCCCTTTTCCACTGGCTCATCACTCACCTCATCCCTAACATTCTGATTCTAATCCCCCCAGCCCACGCCACCCAGAGAAAACCTGTCTTCTAGATAGTGTCAGTTCCTTTCACTTGGCTAAAGCGTTCTCTCTCTCTTCTTTAAATTTTTTTTTTGTTTTATTCCATCTTGGCTCCTCTGCTTCTAGTTAGAGATTCAAAGGTTCAGAAGAATATAAAAGAGAGGGAGATTTCCCAAAATCCCTGTCCCTCAGGAAAAGGACACAGAACCCATGAAGGAGGAGGAACAAACTGCCCTGTAAAACTCGTCATTAAACTCAGTTTACTTAGTCCCCTGCACTGTTTATGACAAGTCACTAAAATGTCAGCCGATCTCTCTCTGAAATGAGCTGTTCTGTTTTACAGTTAAGCTTTTCCTAAAAACATTTTGGTGAGTAATGGATATAGGATGCATAACAACTCAGTGCATGGAGCATTTATAAAAGCTGTGGATTATACAAATGGCAGGTAAACAAGAATACTTTTTTGAACAGTCCCTCATGGCTTGAATTTAAACCAGTCCTCCATGAATGCAGTAGGCAGGCAGCACTGAGTTCATTTCTGGAGCAGTGACTCTGGGACGCCCACTATTGGATGATGGGGGTGCTGAGGTAATGAACCTCAGAACTGGACCAGCTGACTAACCACACATTTCCTCAGTATCACTTCCAGAAAATACCTTCACGGCAAACGTTTTCTTAATAAAGTCAAGGAAAAATAATAGACAGGCTGTATGACAAAGGGTTGAAGACATATCTGATAGACAAATGACTTCAGTTGACCTCTGCTTAAAAAAAATAAATTAAATAAAGCAGGACAAAATAAAAGGAGAGGAAAGCAAGAAACCCTCCATGTTGCATTTCTAGAATCCTTAGTCACTGAGGAGCTGCTGAAGGGATGTGTAAGGGTACCTGTTCGGCCATCAGAGCAGAGTTTCAGGCACTGAAAGCTTAGATAAGTTATGACAAATGAAATGCTTGACAGGTCCAGTCCCCAGTCCATAAAACTGCTCTTGGATGAGACAGGTGACAGCACACAGTGGATAATAAAAGACCCAGACCACTTGCCCATGTGTTGGCTGGAAGGAGGCAGCAGCAACAGAAGCCCAGTCTCATCTCAATACTCGCTTCTGGGACTTGATCAGTTACCTTGATGGGATCACAGATTGAACCTGTTATTACACTAGCTCCCCAGTGGAGACACACCAATTTTTATCTGACCCAGAAGATGAGGGTTTCATGTCATCTGAGAACTCATTAGAGGGCAAACATTTTGCAGTACAAGTTGCTGAATTCATTACAGGCACAAATCCTAATTTAGAGGGAAAAGATAAGTATGATAATCAGATAACACGATGACACTGAGATGTTCTTACCCAGACCTGGAAACTACCCAAACTGTTAACATACACAGACTGCTATAGATAAAATAGATGACCAACAGGGACCTACTATATAGCACAGAGAACTCTGCTCAATATTTTGTAATGACCTACATAGGAAAAGAATATGAAAAAGATTGAATATATGTATATTCATATATACATACATGTATAACTGAATATATGTATATTCAGAGTACATGTATAACTGAATCACTTTGCTGTGTACCTACAATTAACACAACACTGTTAATCAGCTATACTCCAGTAAAATGTTTTTTAAAAAGAAAATAACAGAAGTTTGGTAAAAATGGCACCACTGCAAAGAGTAGAAACATGTTAGAACAGCTGAATCAAGTTTCAGGGGGCAGAGAACACACACCTTCATGAAACTGCATTTCCCTGAGAATGAAAGAATCATAAAATTCTTTCACTCCAAAACCTAAATAAAACTCTGCTTAAGAGAAAAATCAGATTAGTAATTTAACTATGCCAGTACACTGATTTTTTTTCCTAACTTACTACACTGGCTCACGTTAATTATATACTATTTCATAGATTATTTTCTTTACTAACTCTCAAAACTTGTGAGTCATGATGTCACACTACTGCATCTTGTTAAAATTCAAGAGGAGATGTAAGAAGGTCCCTCTGTCAGTGTCTTATCCTTGTTCCTTCCAAATTCCTCACATCTTTATTGCACTTATTAGCAAAATATCTTGATATCTTACTTTAGCTCAGGAATTTCTCTGATGACCTCTTTTTTCCTCAACCTTTTCTTTCCTTTCTTAGCATCCTGAGACTTTACCCAGACATGCTGACTCTGGAGACCATCCAAAGATAAGTATCAATGTGATCAAGTGCTTGGGAAATAGGATGTATAAAGAGAGATGAATAAAATAGAAAGCTATCAGAATAGATTCAGGAGCAGTTTTCAAGAGCAAGGTATTGGATTTCAAAGGCACTTACTTAGGTTTAATTCAAAAAGAAAATTTAAGTGAAAGTTCTAACAGCCCATCCTCCAGAATTCACTCATCTGCCATGTTCAAATTTGCCCTCACCCTTCATCACTCTGTTGCGCCTTCAACTTTGCCTACACACCTCATCACACTGTTGTGCCTTCAACTTTGCCTACACACCTCATCACACTGTTGTGCCTTCATCTTTGCTCACACCCTTCATCACACTGTTGTGCCTTCAACTTTGCCCACACCCTTCATCACATCAGTATGTCTTCAACTTTGCCCACATCCCTCATCACACTGTTGTGCCTTCATCTTTTCCCACACCCCTCATCACACTGTTGTGTCTTCTACTTTGCACACATCCTTCATGGCACTATTGTGTCTTCAACTTTGCCCACACCCTCCATCACGCTGTTGTGCCTTCAACTTTGCCCACATCCCTCATCACACTGTTGTGCCTTCAACTTTGCCCTCACCCTTCATCACACTGTTGTGTCACACCATCCTTGGGTCACCTGTCACATGTGTAGAACTCTGGACACACCCCTTCTCTTCATCACAGTCCCAGACAATCTGTATTGATAGTAAAGAGTGTTGTACCCTCTAGAACAGTGGTTTGCAACCAGAGGTGATTTTGCCACTTCTGGAGGTAACTAGGGGCGGGGTGCCAGTGGTATATAGGGAGCAGGGGTCAGACATGCTGCTCAAGTTACTATGAAGTGCAGATGAGTCCCAACAACAAGGACGCACCCAGTCCAAACCATCAGCACACAGTGCTCTGCTCCATGGGAACTGGCAGGAAACAGAAGTCCTGGCTATGTTCCAGGTCACCTATGCAAGCTTCAGCTTTCAAGATAGGAACTCTTACCCACCTCTGACAGTGAAAATGGGGATGCCTAGATGGGCCTTATCAGTCACTGAGAACAGTCCACCCAGCCCATCCTCACACCCTCCTCTATGACTGCTCCTCTCAGGCAGGTAAGAACCCACCTGTGAATGACCATCTCCCTATTATCATCAGCAATGTATGTGTGCATGTGTGTGAAGGCAGCAAGGTACACAAAGGAATGCTGGAAACCAACACACTTTGTTGATAGGTTATTATGTTACTCTGCTCCTGATAACTAAAAGTAGAGTTAAAATACAGAAAAAGTCATTTATTACTATTGCAGATTTTTCTATCTGAGGTATTTTCTCACATATTATGTGATCTATTTTATCATAGATTTAGATGAAAATTTAAGCAATAATTTCCCTGATATGCTTAAAATTATTGATTTTTCCACAATTTAAAGTACCATATGATATCACTTATATGTGAAATCTAAAATACAGCAAAGTGAATTTATCTATGAAACAGAAACAGACTCATAGATACAGAGAACAGACTTGTGGTGGCCAAGGAGGGTGGGGGTTGGGGGAGGATGAATTAGGAGTTTGGGGTTAGCAGATTCAAACTATTACATAGAGAATAAATAAACAAAGTCCTACTGTATAGCACAGGGAACTACATCCAGTATCCTGTGATAAACCATAATGGAAAAAAATGTGAAAAAGAATATATATGTATAACTGAATCATGTTTTTGTACAGCATAAATTAACAGAAAATCGTAAATCAACTATACTTCAATAAGGTTAAAATAAAATTAAAAAGAATAAAAAAATAATAATGTAAGTAAATGTTTCTCTGCTGTGAAAATTGACCAAATTAATCAAACCCCAGGAAGGGGTCATGGAAATCTCCAATTTGTCCCCAGGGGGTCAGAAGCACAGGTGACAGCCTGGACTTGTGAGTGGCATCTGAAAGGGGGGCAGTCTCGTGGGCCTGAGCCCCCTTACCCTGCAGACCTGAGGCTGCTCCTCATGGATGGTGCTAGAACCGAATCCCATTTTTAGGACACTCAGTCCATGTCTGCTGAGTATCAGAGCACTGCTTGGTGCTGGGAACACAGAGCATCATCTCAGCACTTGCCTAAGAGCTCCCTGATGACAGGCAGTCTTATTTTCTGCATCTCCTGCAAGCACTTCCCAAGCACTCATGGAACTTTGGCAGAAACAAACAAACAAACAAAACCCTCCATATGTCCAGGACCACTGTGGTATGGAGATGGAGTGGCCCTGAGTTCACGTCCACCACCCTCAAGAGGGCCTGGGACTCCCTCCCCTCCCCTCCATGGTCAGAATAGAAGGAAGAGGCAACTGTTGAGTGAATTTCACATCTTCTCACGTAGAAGCTCTCACCAGAAAATACAATCGAAAAGCTAAGTTAATCTACTGAGTAGACTGGACCCCACAGATTCTATTTTGTTGGACTTGGAACAAAACCTTCTTTCCTGGAATAATAAACACAGTAGACTTCTTTCCACCTGTTTTATGATGGAAATAGAATAAAAATTTCATGTGTGAGGTGCCCATTGCCTTCCTGTCAAAATTTCTGAATGTAATACAAATATTTTACTGTCTGTGGGCTTCCCTGGTGACTAAGCGGTAAAGAATCTGCCTGCAATGCAGGAGTCCTGGGTTTGAAGATCCCTTGGAGAATAGAACAGCAACCCACTCCAGTATTCTTGCCTGGAGAGTCCCATGGACAAAGGAGCCTGGCGGGCTACAGTCTATGGGGTTGCAAAGAGTTGGACATGACTGAGTGACCAACACTTTCACTGTACTCCATGATTTCCCTTTCTTTCTAAAGGGCCTTGTAAGGTTTGAAAGGAACTCTTTTCCCTTTACGAGTGTAAACAAATGACTAGTATTTATATTTTCTGTCTTTCTGTGAGAATCTCTGCTGATTGCTATATACATGGGCCCCTCTGGTGCTGTTCTTGAGGGACAAGCACTCATATCAGCAAGAAGGGGAGTAGCAATAGCCGCTCTGGGCTCTGCAGCCACAGACGGCTGGGCAAGAACATGGCTTGATTTCATTTGAACAGCACAGCAGAACTTCTCTGCTAAAAGCAGAGCCTGCATCACTGAAACAGATTTGTCATAGAAATAGATATACAACTTTAAATGATCCCCTGGAGAAGGAAATGGTAATCCACTCCGGTATTCTTGCCTGGAGAATCCCATGGATGGAGAAGCCTGGTAGGCTACAGCCCATGGGGTAGCAAAGAGTCAGACTCGACTGAGCGACTTCATACACTTCACACTAAAGATTCTGTATATGAAAATGATATCATGTGGTGGCTATAAAATCTGGAAACAAAGACTTGAGTTACAAAACTCACTCCCTCCAAAGGATTCCTCCAGTCCCATGATTGGTTTTATGCACCCTACTGAGACTTGGGTCTTAGTTAGGAAAAAAGATATGGTATTTCCTTTAGGACAGAAAGAGGAACTTCCAAAAGAACCCTACCTGGAGCCAGAGCATTCTGGAACCCTTCACACTGCAGTCTTAAAAGGTTAGCTTGGTTTGGTTAGAAATTCCTGAAGGTCACTGTGCCCATGGAAATGTTGTATTTCATACCAACCCTACTCACATGAACCGTTTTCTGGAAGGAAGACTGTTTATATATAAAATCAGGGGTTGGAACCTAACCCTCCCATGTGATGGTATTTGGAAATGGGTCTTTGGGAGGTGAGGGTCAAAAGGGTGGAGGCCTCATAAATAGGATTCATGCCCTTGTGAAAGAAACCCCAAAGCGCTCCCAGCCCCCACTGCCAAGTGAGGACACAGTGAGAAGACAGCCTTCTATGAACCAGGAAGCTGGCTTCACCAGACTCTGAATCTACCAGCACCTTGATCTTAGTCTTCCAGCCTCCAGAGCTATGAGAACAAGTTTTGTCACCCAATTGATGGTGTTTGATTACAGCAGCCTGCACGGGCTGAGAGAGAGAAAGACACTGAAAGATCACTGGCACCTCTAGACAAGATGTTGAAGACAGACAGCCTGCCCTCCAGGGGCTGGGGGAGAATCTACACATCTCCCCTTGCATCAGGAAGCCCCTGCAAGTTTCCATTTGTTAAGGGGCTCTGCTGGGCAGCTAAGGCGATAGTGCTGCACCATTGGAACCCTGTCCTTTGTCAGCAGGAAGCTATTAGCCCATCATGTGAAGTTTCTGAACTGTTAACTTACATAGTCACTTTAGAAAATGTATTAAGTCACAATTCTCATTTTTAAAACATAAGTAAAGCTAGTATGTGTCCTCAAAAGCCTAGGAATGGGAATAGATGAGAAGAATATATCAGAAGGAGGAAGAGTTGAAAATCTATAAAACACAAAAAAATGGGGGCTAATTTCAGGCATTCTCCACTAGGAAATGGTCAACCCACAAAGATACTGTGAAGTACAAGTCCCCTGTAGCTACCAATGTGTGGGATTTCTGCACTGAGTAGCTCAGGCTAAAGTCTGCTGACTACAACCTCATCCTTTGACACAACCTTTGTCTACTGACAATGCAGTCATCCCCAAATATCAATATCTATGATGCATGTTTCACACAGTTTTGGAATATTTTTAAATGCCTTCAGTTCAGTTCAGTCACTCAGTCATGTCTGACTCTTTGCAACCCCATGAATTGCAGCATTCCAGGCCTCCCTGTCCATCACCAACACCCAGAGTTCACTCAGACTCACGTCCATTGAGTCAGTGATGCCATGAAGCCATCTCATCCTCTGTCATCCCCTTCTCCTCCTGCCCACAATCCCTCCCAGCATCAGAGTCTTTTCCAGTGAGTCAACTCTTCACATGAGGTGGCCAAAGTACTGGGGTTTCAACTTCAGCATGGTTCCCTCCAAAGAAATCCCAGGGCAGATCTCCTTCAGAATGGACTGGTTGGATCTCCTTGCAGTCCAAGGGACTCTCAAGAGTCTTCTCCAACACCACAGTTCAAAAACATCAATTCTTCGGTGCTCAGCTTTCTTCACAGTCCAACTCTCACATCCATACATGACCACAGGAAAAACCATAGCCTTGACTAGACAGACCTTAGTCAGCAAATTAATGTTTCTGCTTTTTAATATGCTATCTAGGTTGGTTATAACTCTTCTTCCAAGGAGTAATCGTCTTTTAATTTCATGGCTGCAATCACCATCTGCAGTGATTTTGGAGCCCAGAAAAAAAAAGTCTGATGCTGTTTCCACTGTTTTCCCATCTATTTCCTATGAAGTGATGGGACCAGATTCCATGATCTTTGTCTTCTGAATGTTGAACCTCAAGCCAACTTTTTCACTCTCCTCTTTCACTTTCATCAAGAGGCTTTTTAGTTCCTGTTCACTTTCTGTCATAAGGGTGGTGTCATCTGCATATCTGAGGTTATTGATATTTCTCCCAGCAATCTTGATTCCAGCTTGTGCTTCTTCCAGCCCAGCGTTTCTCATGATGTACTCTGCATAAAAGTTAAATAAGCAGGGTGACAATATACAGCCTTGATGTACTCCTTTTCCTATTTGGAACCAGTCTATTGTTTCATGTCGAGTTCTAACTGTTGCTTTCTGTTCTGCATATAGGTTTCTCAAGAGGCAGGTCAGGTGGTCTGGTATTCCCATCTCTTTTAGAATTTTCCACAGTTTATTGTGATCCACACAAAGGCTTTGGCACAGTCAATAAAGCAGAAATAGGTATTTTTCTGGAACTCCCTTGCTTTTTAGATGATCCAGTGGATGTTGGCAATTTGAACTCTGCTTCCTCTGCCTTTTCTAAAACCAGCTTGAGCATATGGAAGTTCACGGTTCACGTATTGCTGAAGCCTGGCTTGGAGAATTTTGAGCATTACTTTACTTAATCACCCCCAAATATCAATATCTACAATGTATGTTTAACATAGTTTCAGAATATTTTTAAATGCCTTAAATCCTTGGATAAGCTCTACTGAATCTTCCTTGATATCCTCTTGATTCTCCACAACCCCACTACAGTCATCTTCAGGGACACAATCAGGTTGAGAACATTTCTTACTGAAAAAGGTATAAAATGGGGAAGTTTTCAAAGAAAATATGATCTCAACAAAGATAAAAATCTATTAATAAAAATAAATTTCACCCTACACTTCTTCTTTATGTAAAACCATGAAACACAGTGAAGACATTATCACCTCATTGGAGGCAGAAAAATTCACACAGAATTTGCTGTAGCCTGACACCCAGTTCTGCCTGAGTCCTGATTCACTTCAAAACTCAATGAAAAGCCCACTTGTCCCATCTGGGAAAAAAAGGAGAGGGGGAAGTATACTTACATTGTGGTTTGAAAAAATTGCAGTATTTACACTATTGACTGTCATCGAATTTAAATTGACACATGGTTCAGCAAAAATTTTTATCTTGCTATTTGATTTTAAAATATTGTAACTCAAAAGGGACCCTCCTGGCCACAAATGCCTTTCCATGGCTCCCATTTTCTTGTAGGCCGGAAATAGGCTTCATTCAGCCTCCTGGATCTTCCCTTTGTCTCAAAGGGTAGGTTCAAACACTTTCTAATCAAGGAAGGGAGGAGAGGCAGAGATAAGGAAGGAGCAGTCAAGAAACACTAGTGTAGCCTTGGGGCTGGGTTCCTGGTTCCCCCTCACGGATACAGATAACAGTATTTTTTAGTTCCTCTGCAGTCCATGGGGTTGCTAAGAGTCAGACACGAGCGACTTCCCTTTCACTTTTCACTTTCATGCATTGGAGAAGCAAATGGGAACCCACTCCAGTGTTCTTGCCTGGAGAATCCCAGGGACGGGGGAGCCTGGTGGGCTGCTGTCTATGGGGACGCACAGAGTCGGACACGACTGAAGCGACTTAGCAGCAGCAGCAGGCATCACTGGAAACTAGCTCGTAATTCAGTGGAAACTAGCCTGCCGACTCTTTCTTCTGCTCTCAGTCTGCTGCCTGTGTATATCCTCTCATTAGGTACATCTTTGTCTCCCAAATTATGAGTAATTCTATGTGATTCACTGGTTCTGCCTCTCTGTCCGGAACTCCATCCATGACACACTTCAGCTATTTACTCTTCCCATACTCCCTCCACTTGATTTGGCTCCAGGCTCTCTTGTCCACTAGGAAGGTGGAGCAAAGGTGGGACTCAGACAGATGAAGATACCAGAACTAAAAGACAGAAAACCAATGGCTGAGAGAAAAGGCAAAGACCGGAAGCTTTGTAATACCAATGAGAAAGCAACCTTAAATACCCAAATGCCCCATGGAGCCTCATCAGTAAGTTAGCGTGTTCTGTTTTAAAAGTCTTGTTTAAAAATGCCTTGTCTCCAAGGCATTTTAAGGGCTTCCCAAGGGACATAAACAACTCAAAATAACTTTTGTGTTCATCCTCCAATCTCTGAAACATGTATAAACTCAAAAAAAATTTCAATTGAAGGAACAATAAACTAATTAATTAATGCAAGATAAGTTAGATGTTTAATGTAACAAATAACTCTGGCTTCAAGTGTCTACACAAAAACATCCATATACTCATTAAAAATCTTATCAATGTGAATGTTTCTAAATATTACTTTCCGCAAAGAGGTATAATCACTTTAAAAGAAGGCTATCTTTATCCCCTGCAGAGTCATCTTGTGTGTGTTTGTAAAGAAGACTATTCAAGTAAATGGAAGAGGGAAGCTTCTAAGCATATTAATAAGACAGCTACAAAAGTCTTTTGTGTGTGTTCAATGCATGATATCACCCTGTATTGTTTTCCTTTTATTGCTGGACCATGACAAGAAAGAGGACAAAAGCAGAGACTTAAAAACCTGGAAGATCAAACAGGTATATTTCTGTGAAAGGTAGTAAATAATCATCACTTTCTTGCAAAGGGGTGCCTACTATAACAAAATCTTGTAAAGCAAAAAAAAGCATGATGTAAAAATGAATTAAAGATGAGAAAGAACCTGTCAAGACTGGGGTTTTTGTCCTGAAATGTTAAGGAAGGAAATACTGCAGAGAGGATTGGAAAAAAATAGGGAGATGTTGCTCAAAAGGCACAAGGTTCAGTGGCGCCAGATGAGCCAATACTGGAGATACAGCAAGCTGTATCAGATAATAGTGTGTCATGTGAGTTGCATACAAAGAGCTGATCTGAAGTGTATACACCATAAAAGAACAGACAGAAACAATGTGAAAGGTGGGTGTGTCCATCAGCTTGGTTTCATTGTGGCTGTCCCACAACACTTATTTAGACCAAACCATCACAGCGCACACCCAAGTATATGCAATTTTCATTTGTCAGACCTCAAACAAAACTGGAAAAAAAAAATAAAATCAACAACAAAAAAGAGGAAAAACAGAAAGAAATAGAAGCCATGAGGTCCAGGGGAATTAACATGTAAACACGGGAGTCCCAGACCACCCCTGACTCCTTCTGCACCTGGTACACCCACATACCTCACTCCATGGCAACTCTCTCCTTCCTTCCCATTTCTCAGACCAAAACAGGGGCATCTCACCTGACTCTCTGGTTCTTGTCCCCCTCTTGCAGCTCCTCAGTAAGTCATGCCCCATCTGCCTTGACAAGCACCTACCAGCAACCTGACCACCATCTTTGGCTGAGTCACCATCACAGTTCTCTGCCCTGGCATCTCTCCCTGGGCACCCATGACAGCTGTTGAGCCTCCCTCCTTTCTCAGCCCACCAGGTGGGATCGTCTTTTTGAGACTAGTCATGTCAACCTGCCATTCAAAACCCTATACACCTCAAAGTAAGAACCTTAGATGTTACACTGACTCATAAGGCCTTAGACAACCTAGTGGCTGATATTTCTCCAACATCTTCCCTACACCCTCCACACTGCACCCCATTCGTGGTTTCCAGAACCATTGGCCTTCCAGATATTCTGTGACAGAGGGAAGCATGTTTCCAAAAATGCATATGCTCAAGTCCTAACTCATGGGGTCTCAGATGGCAACCTTGTTTGGAAATATGATCATTGCAAACATGGTGAGTTAAAATGCAGGGGACATCAGGCTGGGGACAGGGTGGGCCCCTAATCCAGTATGTCTTTATAAAAGGGGGAAATTTGGACAAAAACATGCACAGGGGCAAACACCACATGTGAACATACAGGCAAAGACTGAGTGATGCGTCTCCAGAAAAGGAACCCCAGACACTGCTAACAAGGCCCCAGAAGCCAGAGGAGAGCCTGTGACAGATGTGTGGGCCTCAGGCAAGGCAATTCCACCCCTCAGACCTGGGGTCCAGGTGTTCATAGGACTCAAGTGGTGTTTAAATATTTATTTTTTAAGTCACGTCTCCCATGTGTACTTAAGCACTACCCTCTCTGGCACAGCCAAATACTGCAATTATGTTCTATATTAGGCATTCTGCTGAAAGACAAAAAAACAGGACACATGGGGGAAAAAAGTCTCAGAGCCTCAGAAGAAACCAATCTGTAGACACCTTGATCTTGGGCTTCTGGCCTTGCAACTATGAGAGTTCATTTATGTTGTCTAAGCCACTCAGCTGGTAGCACTTTTTTGTGGAGTTTAGGAAACCATACTCACTCCTCAAACATCTAGACCAACTCCCATCTCTAGGGTTGTCATCAGGTTGTTCCTTCTGGCGAGGCTCCCCTGAGAGGCCAGGACAGTAGGACAGAGTCCTGAGCATCAGGCCGGACCTTCCTGCAACTCCCGGGTCTGTACTTCCTGCAGAAGTGATTATTGACAGATGAGGTTCTCCACACTGCATGGGGCCAGCGATCCCCTTCCTGCTATCTGAACCCTACTACACAGTCTTCCGCATGCCTAGATGTCTTGTGAGCATTAGTATTCTTTGTCATCCAAGGACCCCTACATCCTTGAAGTGTGTTGGTGAATCCTCCAGACACATCCCTGTCCTGCTACAGCATAGACATTAGTTAAGTCAAATGTTCTTCATTTCCTCTGAGTTCATACAAAATTACCACACTTTACAGACATGAGCAAAGTCTGGAGGGACATATTTAAAAGTATAATCTCCAAAGACAAGGGGGAGAAAGTAGGAAAATCCAAAGGAAATGACCAATAAGGCAAATTTGGAAATAAAAAGTCATGTGTGTATTTGAAATCACAGAATTTTGTAATCATTTTGTTAAGCTCTTAAGCATTAAAAGTCTTGGATATATATTCATATTTAAGAGTCAATATTTTGGAAAATTGCATTCTACTTTGCTATTTTGCGGGTAGGGAGGTGGTGTCTCTCAAGTCCTTTTTTAATGCCAGATAACCTTTAGAGTATGTGAAGCCTTCTAAAGCTTTTGAAGCATTCTCATTCTATTTTTTAGAAAGGGTTAAAGCTTAATTGCATATCACAATTTACCGAAGACTTTCTTATATATTAAACCAGATAAGTATGTGGACCAGCCAAAGGAAGGCCATCTCTTACATAAAACAAATTAAAATTGCTGTAATATTTTATTATGTTATTTTAGAAATAAATGCAAAATATTTAGTATAATATTAATAAGGCTATAACACAAATAATTAATTTCAATATAACATTTTTCTAAAGAGTGAAATTCTATAATCACTTTTGTTATTTAAATAATCGCCCTTGGGTCTTCTAAATATGTACATTTCCTATATATTTTTAACATGATTGACAGAAGTCTGGCAGTTAAGAGTGTATTTAATTCCTCTAAAACATGGTGCTTGTTTGATTTTTTCATAAAAATATTTTCATTTACTGTACACTACCATCTGTCTTTCATCTTTTCTTTCATCTAGAAGCAGTCATTTTTATCTCCTCCCAAACAATAGGGCTGAAATAACAGATTAGGTAACAGGCTGATGGCATCCAATAATTTTCATCATTAAATGCTCCCTGTACAGTACACACATCATGGGCCAAGGACCATTTCTTTCATATCCCCTCCAGCCTGTTTATATGTCCTTGTCACCATGGGACATTTTCACCAACTGAGTTGGGAACATTTCTTTTTCTGGATATTCTCAAGCCACATCACCATCACCCACACACCATCAATAGTGTTGACCTCATTAACTAATTGGAGAAGGAAACGGCAACCCACTCCACTATTCTTGCCTGGAGAATCACATGGACAGAGGAGTCTGGTGGGCTACAGCCCATGAGATCACAAAGAGTCAGACATGACTGAGCAACTAACACACACATGCACATTAACTAATGCCAAACATCCAACCCATAGAGATGCTTGTGTTCCCTCTCTCTTTCCCTTGAGCAGCCCCTTTTGCCAAGTCTGGAAAAGGTAAACCAGAAAAACCAAGTTGGTACTATGCCTCCAAACAATGGAAACGTGTGTAACGAGAGTGACTGACTAGCTCTCTGATTCCTGTTTCTATAACCAACAGAATTCAAAGCCATCTATGCCATCCCGCTTGCTGGTTTACCTAAGGCTGCCAACAGCAATCTATCTTGGGATCTTTCCTGCTGGAGGTGTGACTGCTTTTGCAATTATAGATTTTGTCCATTTGGTTTGGTTCATGGATGGTCAAGCACTACAGCGAACTGAAAGGAAAACAATGGTGCTGTGACAGCCCTCATTTGTATCCATACTTGAGTCATAAACATCCATAAATCACCAAAATACCACAACCACCACGCTGATGAATTTAACCTTAAAGCAGCAATCTCCCTACAGCTGACTGTGGATGATTAACTAGTAAGAATACACATCCATGAAAGAGAGAAAATGGGGACCTCACTGGAGGCTTATTAGAATGAAGGAAAGAAAATAGAACAAGACAGAGGAAAGGATGAAATCTGAAAGCTTTCTGATTTCCCTATAGGGTAGAAAACATTAGGCTATATAATTGTCAAATAAATTACTTTTGAAAACTTCCAATCTTAATAACAAAATGATGTAAATAATTGTACCTGACAGCTCACTTGGGGTCTCTCACATTCTATACCACATAATAGTTTGTAGTACATTAGGCTGTTTTACAACATGAAAGAAAAATATAATACATGTTAGCAAAGTTAGAGATAAATCAAAAATTAGTTTAATAAAAAGTTGATGTCACATGGATGTAATTAACTACTTTTTTAAAGGTTTTATAGATCAATGGAACAAAATAGAAAGCTCAGAAATAAATCCACATGCCTATGGACACAAAGGAGGCAAAAATATACAATGGAGAAAAGACAATCTCTTTAACAAGTGATGCTGGGAAAACTGGTCAACCACCTGTACAAGAATGAAACGAGAACACTTTCTAACATCATACACAAAAATAAACTCAAAATGGATTAAAGATCTAAATGTAAGACCAGAAACTATAAAACTCCTAGAGGAAAACATAGGCAAAACATTCTCTGATGTAAGTCAGAGCAAGATCCTCTATGACCCACCTCCCAGAGTAATGGAAATAAAAGCAAAAACAAACAAATTGTATACTGTACACCTGTGGCAGATTCATGTTGATGTATGGCAAAACCAACACAATATTGTAAAATAATTAACCTCCAATTAAAATAAATTTATATTTTAAAAAATAAACAAATGGGACTTAATTAAACTTAAAAGCTTTTGCACAACAAAGGAAACTATAAGATCCTTCAGAGTGGGAGAAAATAATAGCAAATGAAATGAAGCAACTGACAAAAGATTAATCTCAAAAATATACCAACAGCTCATGCAACTCAATACCAGAAAAATAAACGTCCCAGTTAAAAATAGGCCAAGGAACTAAACAGACATTTCTTCAAAGAAGACATATAGATGGCTACAAACACATGAAAAAATGCTCAACATCACTCATTATCAGAGAAATGCAAATCACAACCACAGTGAGGTACCATCTCACGCTAGTCAGAATGGCTGCTATCAAAAAGTCTACAAGCAATAAATGCTGGAGAGGGTGTGAAGAAAAGGGAACCGTCTTACACTGTTGGTGGAGATGCAAACTAGTACAGTCATTATGGACAACAGTCTGGAGATTCCTTAAAAAACTTAAAACAGATCTGCCATATGACCCAACAAACCCACTAATGGGCATACACACTAAGGAAACCAGAATTGAAAGACACATGTACCACAATGTTCATTGCAGCACTATTTACAATAGCTGGTACATGGAAGGAATCTATATGCACATCAGCAGATGAATGGATAAGAAAGCTGTGGTACATATACACAATGGAATATTACTCAGCTAGTAAAAAGAATGTGTTTGAATCAGTTCTAATGAGGTGGATGAAACTGGAGCCTATTGTACAAAGTGAAGTAACTCAGAAAGAAAAACACCAATACAATATATTAACACATGTATATGGAATTTAGAAAGATGGTAACGATGACCCTATACACAAGACAGCAAAAGAGACACAGATATAAAGAGCAAACTTTTGGACTCAGTGGTAGAAGGTGAGGGTGGGTTGATTTGAGAGAATAGCATCGAAACATGTATATTACCATATGTGATATCCAGTCCAAGTTCAAGGCATGAAACAGGGCACTCAAAACCAGTGCACTGGGACAACCCAGAGGGATGGGATGGGGAAGGAGGTGGGAGGGGTTTCGGGATATGGAACACATGTACACCCGTGGCTGATTCATGTCAATGTATGGCAAAAACCACCACAATTGCAAAGTACTTAGCCTCTAACCAAAATTAAAAGATTAATTTTTAAAAAAAAAGGTTTTACTCATTCTTAAAGAAAGTAATTAGAATTATTTCACAAATTTTCGAACATTTAAATGTAAACCCACAGATGGACTAGGAGAGCATCATTGTTCATAGAGAAAGGAAATATATGCAGTCAGAAAATAGGTAAACATATTTAAATTTTAAAGCGCCTGGAACTACCATTCTAAAGGGCCTACAAATTCCACATGCCAAAATTAGGCAAATTGACCCAGCCAGCCAAGGCAGCACTGAACAACCACGGCCGGCTTACATAGCATGAACAGTAAGCAAGAGCGTGTTTCTGAAACAGGAGGGAAGCGGGCAAGGCACAACCTTTAAAAGAAGTAATAGGACATGACAAAGACTGGTTAGAACCAACTAGGTCCAAGATGGCAGAAAATATGACTTCCTTCAGTCTCATGATAAGCTCATTGTAATAAATGAGCTAAATGACACACCCACAGGCACCAAGACAGTTTCAAGACTGATCATCAAAGATCAAAATGCAGGCAGTAGCCTGGGTTCCTGGAAAACTCTGCCCCATCCCTGGAATGGTTGGAATAATCCTCCTATTCACTAGCCTATGAAATTACTCAGTCCACAAAACTAACCACCCCATATTTGGGGGCCTCTCATCAGAGATGCCTCACACTCTGTCTGTAGAGATGTTTCTCTCTAAATAAACCCACTTCTCACCTATCACTTTGTCTCTCACTGAATTCTTTCTGTGATGAGACATCAAGAACTTGAGCTTCCTTAAGTTCTGAGACCAGATGTGTGATCTCAATTATAAGACTGTGGATTCAAGTCCCAGTCTGAGTTGTGTGGTTTCATTTACAAAGGACCAGATGTCACCCAAAAGCAGGTGACAAGAGAGAAGCTGAGCACTTCCCACCAGAATCCACTTCTTCCCTCCAGGGAGGAGACACAGGGTCAGAGTCCAGGAGTATTAAATAAAGGAAACCTTTTCCCTTGAAATCTCAGAAGCTGGTTTTAAAAAGTTTCCTGACATCCAGGGAAAATGGTGTTATATCAGTTAGATTAGACTGAGCATGAATATTAGAGCTTTGTCATGTAAAAGTGACGAGTCATCATTGAACTTAACAGTGTGCTGTTCACACCCAAGTTCATTTAACCTTTGATCATGTGCATACACAATGCACCATGCCATGTTCCTGGGGACCAGGTTGGAAATACACAGCCCTCTTCTTCAAGGACCTCACCTATTAGTGTAGGAAATGGATAAAACACAAAGGTCATGCCACATAAGGAACACCTCTAGGTCTTACACATATACACATGATGCAATTTAATTGTAGAAACCTCACCACCCATCAGCGGAAACAAGCCGTTCAAGTAAGGTATATAAAACCTCTTTCAAAATAAACTTAATCTAGACAGCCTCCGTATTCTCTAGACAAAGGGTGTTTCCCCGTCACTGCCGGAGTCCAGCCCTGGTGGATCCAGGGAATTCGAAGGGTGGACGGAGTCAGCAAGGAAAACTTATTTATTGATTGATATAAGAAATATAAGATTAGATTAGGAAGAAATAGTGTAGTAGGAGAATTAAGTGGAGGAAGAGGGCCGAATAGCTTGGATTACACGGTAGACCAATAAAATTCCAAACAAGGAATTTGCACCATCTACGTTGGGCCACCGGCGCTCGCTTGAATATCTAAGGGTGCCTCACCTTAGGCTCCCTTTCGCGCGGGTCTTAACAGCCAGGACAAGTAAGTAGACTTGGAGAGCCTCTGCGCCCCAGGTGGAGATTCAGCCTGAAATTAAAGTAAAGAGCAGAGGGAGGGAAAGGGAAAAAAGGAGAGAGAGAGACCCGGGGGAAACCAGTCCAGCGACTGGCTCCAGCTTCTGTTGTTCAGAAGGCCTTTTATACTTTTGATAAAACATGGAGATCAATGGGTAACACAAAGTTACGCAGTGTTAGCTGTCCAGACTCTTATCAAAACCAGGCTTTTCTCTCTGCATACCTAATTGTATACACAAGTCTTAGGTAATTTACATCATCTTCCAGCCGAAAGGGCCAATTAACATTTTACAGTCTTTCTTCTGATAAGGGTTTTTCAACCAGAAGACTTATTTGTGTTGATCTTCCCAAGGTCTGGTGCCACTCTCAGAAAGCACTAAATAAAGTTACATTCTTACACAGCAAAGATACAGCAACTTATAACAAGTAGAGGGAGTACAGTGACTCACAGCAAAAGAGAAGCAATTAACTCAAAAGTCTAGTGTTGCTAACATCAAAACTACTATGTATCTTTTTCTACATCCTGCTTACATTGAGTAACATCCTTCCAGGTGCCTTAAAGATAAAGAATATGGAGGTCTGGCAGCAGTCATTGAGTCAACAGTGAAAACCCTCTACCAATATAATTTTTAACTCTTTAGAAAAGGCTCTGTATCTTTGAGATGCTTTCGAGCTTTGTGCCTCTCGCAGTTGGGGGGCTGTAAGCAATTCACAGGCTATAAGAGGTCTGGGGAACCTGTTAGGCAAGCTAGAGAGCAATCAGAGGGGGTTAACTGAAACATCCCTTTCAAATGCAGAAGGCTAAAGCCCTGAGTTGACTTTTTCCAGAGAATATTAGAAAAGTGGAAAAGCAGGCAGATTCTTATTTTTTTTTTTTGGGGGGGGGGGGGTGGATGCTCAGGAAATTCCAGGGGGAAAACCTGAGGTCTGATTAGCCTTGCCATCAGAGCTCTTGCCGCATGACCTTGTCACTGGTGGAATTCCTCAGGCTGGCTCCCGGCACGTCACCATCCATGCTTGAAATCTGTTTTTTGTTTTGTTTTGTTTTTTTCACTCCTCTAGCTTCCCAATCCCTCTTCGTGCTTCAGATTCATGTGTGTTAATCCTTTACTTGTAACATATTTTTATTCATTGTCGCTATCATGCTATCTCCTGAGGCAAACCCATAACAACATCCAGTCTTGAGCCACCTCCATCTCCCCCCATAGATGTCCCTGCCTCTAGCACACTGTCCAGACCCATCTGGGGCAGCCAGATAGTGTCTGTGCCACGTTATTACCCTTCCATGAAATGTGTTTCCTCACTTTTGTCCAGCTAGTGACGTCACACTCGTCTCCAGGCAGACGGGTCACTGCACTGTGCATCCCACCCTGGATCTTTCTGGCTCGTTCTGGCACCCTTTGCCAATTTTCTTCCCCAAATAAAACTTTTCCTATTATGAAAAACATCTTCAAATCCACCAACTCTAATTCCCAAACTTCATCATTGGAAAGAAGAAATTGACACTGGTTCATCTTATATGATATACTAGACATTTTATCACTTCATTTATCCTAATAAAATCCAAAATTTATGATCTTCTAAGATGAATATTATTTATACTTTACAGTGAAGAAATGGAAGGCTCAGAGAGGTTTAGCCATTCCCCCAAGGTCACACAGAAAAAAATATTAAAAGTGGCAATGGAACCCAGTCATGAGTGGCTTCTAAGTTCTTGTTTTGTTTTTCCCACTGATAACAGTATCTACAAGGCTCAATTTCTATGATGAAAACAAAAACACATTTCAAGACATTCCTTTTGATAGATTTACAATATATTCTTCTTAGATGTTAACAATTCTCATCTGGTCAAGTAGCTCAGATACTTAAAACCCAATACTGAGACAATGCCGTGTTCTCAGTTCCTCACCATGATCCCCTTAGAAGAGGGATATTTTGCCACAGACAACCCTATAGTCTCCCTTTAGGCAGGACTTGGCCCCATAGAAGCTCTGTCCCTTCCCCTCCCCTAAGCAGGGCTCCTCTAGCTCACACAGCTGACATCTGGGCTGGACACATCTGTATTGAGGGGAGGGGAGTCATCCTGTGCAGGACACGGAGCCGTCTCCCTGGCCCATACCCCCAGATGCCACAAGCACAGTCCAGCATACCCAGGTCAAGCCCAGAACCAAAGGTGTCTCCAGGCCTCACCCGCTCTACCCTGGGGGCAGAATCTCCCCACGCTGGGAACTACAGCTCTAAACCCACGTTGGACACAAAAATAGGCCTCTCAGCTGGGGATCTGAGTGAAAAACAAAAGCTCGTGACCATCAGAATACATGCTCAGATGAAAATGTTCCTAGTACATGTGTTCTCCACATTCAACATCTGAAGAACGTGTGGTTCAGAGAAAATCAAGTGTTCTGTTCCACATTTAAAATTATTGTGTGCTGGAGTAGAGTTCTAACTCAGATCTAACTCCAAATCCTAATGCCCCTCCTGATAACTATAACAGGAAGCAATATTGTGCTTTGCCCTCATTATAAACAAACAGACAAGAAACATTCTAACTACAGCACAGCTGGACAAAAAGTTGGAGGAAATGGTCATGTGGTAGACAAACCAATCAATGCAGAACACATATACTTGAAGTGTGAAGTTTCTATTCTGTGCGCTCAGAATTTTATTCTATCTTTTCTGAAACCACTTAAACAAGTTCTGGAGCCTTGACACAGGTATTTTATTCTTTATGTGCTCTTCTCCTTCTGCAGTGCATTCATCACCAGAAATCTGAGGACTGGTTCATAAAACAGGTGTCTCTGGGAGGCTCAGTATCCTTCCATGGTTCCTAGAAAGAAATTGTTAACTCTTTCGTCTCAGTAAATAATAAAAACCCAGGGGTAGCTTGGCAGTTGCAAAGTGTACCCCCAGCACATTTTCCCTTCAATAATTCATGTCAGTTGGCAGAGTCTGGGAGGGGCTAGCGAAAAATGAATCCTCTCCAAACTGATACTTAATTTGCTCATCCCAGGAGAAGATGCCAAGGGCAGCAACTCTGGACAGAGTTTCCAGAAAACAACCCCCCAGATGCTACTTGTCCCGTCAGCCATTCCTGCCTGCAGCAGCCCCAGGGGCCCTCACCAGCTGTCTGCGACAGCTGTCACTGGGTTTCTCCTGCTTCCTGGATGACAGCAGTGAGAGGAGTCTGTCACACCCCCACTACAAAAATGAAATCTGTGTGGAGGTGAGAGGCTGAGCAGCAGTTACACGTGCTGCAGAGACCAGCTGCCCTGCCCCATCTGGAGGGCTTTGAATCCTTTCAATGATCTTTCTTGACATCCCACAGTCATCCTGGGAGGACAGCTCCTGGAATTCCAGGGTGCGGTCCAGGGAAAGCTCTGTGCAGGGCCTCAGTCTGTCTCATCTCAGGACTTCAAAAGATTTATCCAGAACCCCCAGTCTCCTTATACATCTCCTTGAAGGGCAAAATAGCACACCTGCAAGTCAGGCCATAAACATATCCCTGGATAACCCACACTTTGTCAGGAAATAATATTCATATTAAATCTGCAAGGAAGAATCAGAAGTCTGAGTCTGTGGCAACAAATCATTTCTTCAGCCTGAAATCCTTGCTTGGACTAAGCAAACTCTCACTACTGGGGGCAACAGAACAAGATATTGAAATTTGGGCAAGATCTCAGTAACTAGGGCACCACCTTGACACAAGTCAGTAACACGTGAAGGGTGGGGGAGGGACACAGAAAGGGAACAGAGTAAGAGGTACAGGCTACTAGGCCTAAATTAAATAAGATAAAAGGATGCAATGTACAGCACATGGAAAACAACCAATATTTCATAGTAACTTTAAATAAAGTACAATCTATAAAAATATTATTTGCCATGTTGTATACCTGAAACTAATATAACATTATAAATCACCTATATTTCCTTTTTTTTAAGTTTTGTCTTTTTTTTAAATTTTTTAATCTCAGGTTTTTTTGTTTGTTTGTTTGTTTTTTAACTTTACAATATTGTATTGGTTTTGCCATACACTGACATGAATCCACCATGGGTGTACATGTGTTCCCCATCCTGAACCCCCCTCCCACCTCCCTCCCTATCCCATCCCTCTGGGTTATCCCAGTGCACCAGCCCCGAGCATTCTGTATCATGCATCGAACCTGGACTGGTGATTTGTTTCACATATGATAATATACATGTTTCAATGCCATTCTCTGATATCATCCCACCATTGCCCTCTCCCACAGAGTCCATTTTTTAAAAGTCACCAATGTCAAATTCTGGCATATAACCCTAAGATGAGACAAAATCTCCAACTATCTTAATCATGTATTTTTTCAGAAAAAATAAATCATGAGCTGAAGAAATGTGTTATCTCAAAGACACACAGAAAGGCAGAGCCAACTCCAGTACCTATCACAAGTTGATTCACTCTTTTTGAAGGTGGATCATGGTAAATTTTAAAATAAATCAAATTCAGTCACTTCAGAAACATAGTTTGGCAGTTCCTCAAAAATGTGACACAGAGTAACCATAAGACCTTAATTCCCATTCCTAAGTGTATATCCTAGAGGAATGAAAACAAATGCCTACACCAAAAACCCACACATGAATGTTCAGAGCAGTGTAAGTCACAATAGGCAAACAGTGTAAACAACCCAAATCTCTGTCATCTGGTGAACAGAGAAACCAAAGGTGGCATGGCTGTATAACGAAGTATATTCAGCCACAAAAAGGAGTGAGGAACTTGATACAGGCTCCAACACAGATGATCTGTGAAAGCATTACTCTAAATGAAAGGAGCAAGTCACAAAAGGTTACTTATTGTGTGGCTGTGCTCACATGAAATGTCCACAGTAGAACAAAAAAACCATAAAGACAGAATGATTACCCATTGCCCAGGACTGGGGAGTGGGAGAGGACAGGGAGGCAGTCGAGTGACTTCTAGTGAGTTCCAGGTCTTTGTAAGGGTGATGAAAATGCTCTAAAACTGATCCTGATGATGGTTACACAACTCATGAGTATACTGAAAAATGCTGAATTACATAATTCAAATTGGTGAGCTGAATGGTATGAAAATAAATAACTCAGTAAAGCTGCTAAAAAATAAACAAAAGCAAAGCAAATGAATAGAAAGATACACCCTCTCATTGGTTCCAGAGCAAAAATGACGGTCAGCTCTGAAACGGCTTGACAACAGTCCCATTGGCCATTTTGGAGTAAGTATTAAGAACAGCTTTGGCACTCCTTTCCCCTTATCTGTTTTACAGCTTTGGAAAGAACAAAAAGAAAAAAGAGGGAGATTTGATTATGACCCCATTGCATTTTCACCATATTGGAAAGAAAATATATTTGATCAAAACAAGATACAAGTGGTACTGTCAAATGTTTTAGATTAATGAAATGTTTAATTCTTTCTAAATTCCTTCCCAATAACCATACTAACACTCAGCACACATTCTTGCAAGCTCTGTAGTAAGTAGTTAACATATAAAAGTTCATGTCTCAAATCTTATGTTTTGCAGAAAAGTATACAACATTAAAGCAAAAAGAAAACTTTTAAATTTACACTTGGAAAGAACAGAAATATGATGGAATTGGTAACATATATATTATTATTTGTATGGCCTAAATATGCATATGTAAAAATAACAAGGCATAATATCAGATTTTTCTCATCCTGAAGTACACTGTTAAAAATGAGAATCCCTCCATTTAATCCTACAGATATATTATTGAAATCTATTATTTTTTAATTTTTCTTTTTACTTTATTTTACTTTGCAATACTGTATTGGTTTTACCATACATTGACATGAATCCACCACGGGTGTACCTGAGTTCCCAAACATGAACCCCCCTCCCACTTCCCACCCCATATCATCTCTCTGGATCATCCCTGTGCACCAGCCCCAAGCATCCTGTATCCTGCATCAAACACAGGCTGGCGATTCTCTTCTTACATGATAGTATACATGTTTTAATGCCATTCTCCCAAATCATCCCACCCTCTCCCTCTCTCAGAGTCCAAAATTCTGCTCTACACATCTGTGTCTCTTTTGCTGTCTTGCATACACGGTTATCGTTACCATCTTTCTAAATTCCATATATATGTGTTAGTATACTGTATTGGTGTTTTTCTTTCTGGCTTACTTCACTCTGTATAATCACCTCCAGTTTCATCCACCTCATTAGAACTGATTCAAATGTATTCTTTTTAATGGCTAAGTAATACTCCATTGTATATATGTACCACAGCTTTCTTATCCATTTGTCTGCTGATGGACATCTAGGTTGCTTCCATGTCCTGGCTATTATAAACAGTGCTGCAATGAACATTGGGGTACATGTGTCTCTTTCTATTCTGGTTTCCTCGGTGTGTATGCCCAGAAGTGGGATTGCTGGGTCATAAGGCAGTTCTATTTCCAGGTTTTAAGGAATCTCCACACTGTTCTCCACAGTGGCTGTACTAGTTTGCATTCCCACCAACAGTGTAAGAGGGTTCCCTTTTCTCCACATCCTCTCCAGCATTTATTGCTTGCAGATTTTTGGATCGCAACCATCTGACTGGTGTGAAGTGGTACCACATTGTGGTCTTGATTTGCATTTCTCTAATAATGAGTGATGTTGAGCATCTTTTCATGTGTTTGTTAGCCATCTGTATGTCTTCTTTGGAGAAATGTCTATTTAGTTCTTTGGCCCATTTTTTGATTGGGTCGTTTATTCCTCTGGACTTGAGCTGCATAAGTTGCTTGCATATTTTTGAGATTAGTTGGTTGTCAGTTGCTTCATATGCTATTATTTTCTCCCATTCAGAAGGCTGTCCTTTCACCTTGCTTATATTTTCCTTTGTTGTGCAGAAGCTTTTAATTTTAATTAGATCCCATTTGTTTATTTTTGCTTTATTTCCAGAATTCTGGGAGGTGGATCATAGAGGATCCTGCTGTGATTTATGTCGGAGAGTGTTTTGCCTATGTTCTCCTGTAGGAGTTTTATAGTTTCTGGTCTTACATTTAGATCTTTAATCCATTTTGAGTTTATTTTTGTGTATGCTGTTGGAAAGTGATCTAGTTTCATTCTTTACAAGTGGTTGACCAGTTTTCCCAGCACCACTTGTTAAAGAGATTGTCTTTACTCCATTGTATATTCTTGCCTCCTTTGTCAAAGATGAGGTGTCCATATGTGTGTGGATTTATCTCTGAGCTTTCTATTTGTTCCACTGATCTATATTTCTGTCTTTGTGCCAGTACCATACTGTCCTGATGACTGTGGCTTTGTAGTAGAACCTGAAGTCAGGCAGGTTGATTCCTCCAGTTCCATTCTTCTTTCTCAAGATTGCTTTGGCTATTCTAGGTTTTTTGTATTTCCATACAAATTGTGAAATTATTTGTTCTAGTTCTGTGAAAAATGTGGCTGGTAGCTTGATAGGGATTGCATTGAATCTGTAGATTGCTTTGGGTAGTATTCTCATTTTCACTATGTTGATTCTTCCGATCCATGAACATGGTATATTTCTCCATCTATTAGTGTCCTCTTTGATTTCTTTCATCAGTGTTTTATAGTTTTCTATATATAGGTCTTTAGTTTCTTGAGGTAGATATATTCCTAAGTATTTTATTCTTTTCGTTGCAATGGTGAATGGAATTGTTTCCTTAATTTCTTTTTCTACTTTCTCATTATTCGTGTATAGGAATGCAAGGGATTTCTGTGTGTTGATTTTATATCCTGCAAATTTACTATATTCATTGATTAGCTCTAGTAGTTTTCTAGTGGAGTCTTTAGGGTTTTCTATGTAGAGGATCATGTCATCTGCAAACAGTGAGAGTTTTACTTCTTCTTTTCCAATTTGGATTCCTTTTCAATCTTTTTCTGCTTTGATGCTGTGGCCAAAACTTCCAGAACTATGTTGAATAGTAGTGGTGAAAGTGGGCACCCTTGTCTTGTTCCTGACTTTAGGAGAAATGCTTTCAATTTTTCACCATTGAGGATAATGTTTGCTGTGGGTTTGTCATAGATAGCTTTTATTATGTTGAGATATGTTCCTTCTATTCCTGCTTTCTGGGGAGTTTTTATCATAAATGGATGTTGAATTTTGTTAAAGGCCTTTTCTGTATCTATTGACATAATCATATGGCTTTATTTTTCAATTTGTTAATGTGGTGAATTACATTGACTGATTTGTGGATATGGAAGAATCCTTGCATACCTGGGATAAAGTCCACTTGGTCATGGTGTATGATCTTTTTAATGTGTTCTTGGATTCTGATTGCTAGAATTTTGTTGAGGATTTTTGCATCTATGTTCATCAGTGATATTGGCCTGTAGTTTTCTTTTTTTGTAGCATCTTTGTCAGGTTTTGGTATTAGGGTGATGGTGGCCTCATAGAATGAGTTTGGAAGTTTACCTTCCTCTGCAATTTTCTGGAAGAGTTTGAGGAGGATAGGTGTTAGCTCTTCTCTAAATTTTTGGTAAAATTCAGCTGTGAAGCCATCTGGACCTGCGCTTTTGTTTGCTGGAAGATTTCTGATTACAGTTTCAATTTCTGTGCTTGTGATGAGTCTGTTAAGATTTTCTATTTCTTCCTGGTTCAGTTTTGGAAAGTTGTACTTTCCCAAGAATTTGTCCATTTCTTCCACGTTGTCCATTTTATTGGCATATAATTGCTGATAGTAGTCTCTTATGATCCTTTGTATTTCTGTGTTGTCTGTTGTGATCTCTCCATTTTCATTTCTAATTTTATTGATTTGATTTTTCTCTCTTTGTTTCTTGATGAGTCTGGCTAATGGTTTGTCAATTTTATTTATCCTTTCAAAGAACCAGCTTTTGGCTTTGTTGATTTTTGCTATGGTCTCTTTTGTTTCTTTTGCATTTATTTCTGCCCTAATTTTTAAGATTTCTTTCCTTCTACTAACCCTGGGGTTCTCCATTTCTTCCTTTTCTAGTTGCTTTAGGTGTAGAGTTAGGTTATTTATTTTAGTTTTTTCTTGTTTCTTGAGGTATGCCTGTATTGCTATGAACTTTCCTCTTAGCACTGCTTTTACAATGTCCCGCAGGTTTTGGGTTGTTGTGTTTTCATTTTCATTAGTTTCTATGCATATTTTGGTTTCTTTTTTGATTTCTTCTGTGATTTGTTGGTTATTCAGAAGCGTGTTGTTCAGCCTCCATATGTTGGAATTTTTAATAGTTTTTCTCCTGTAATTGAGATGTAATCTTAATGCATTATGGTCAGAAAAGATGCTTGAAATGATTTCGATTTTTTTGAATTTATCAAGGTTAGACTTATGGCCCAGGATGTGATCTATCCTGGAGAAGGTTCCGTGAGCACTTGAGAAAAAGGTGAAATTCATCGTTTTGGGGTGAAATGTCCTATAGATATCAGTTAGGTCTAACTGGTCTATTGTATCATTTAAAGTTTGCATTTCTTTGTTAATTTTCTGTTTAGTTTATCTGTCCATAGGTGTGAGTGGGGTATTAAAGTCTCCCACTATTACTGTGTTTTTATTAATTTCCCCTTTCATACTTGTTAGCATTTGTCTTACATATTGCAGTGCTCCTATGTTGGGTGCATATATATTTATAATTGTTATATCTTCTTCTTGGATTGATCCTTTGATCATTATGTAGTGGCCTTCTTTGTCTCTTTTCATAGCCTTTGTTTTAAAGTCTATTTTATCGGATATGAGTATTGCCATTCCTGCTTTCTTTTGGTCTCTATTTGCATGATTAAAATCTATTTTTAAAAGTCCCTTTTATAACCAGCTTTTTATAGTGCAAGCAAATATTAAAAGAATATTTTGATGAACATTATGTCTCTATAATGAGCCCTCTTGTCCATACATGAAGGTATAATTATGAATTTGTATATATTCCCTCTAGGACATAATATATTTGCATTCTCAGCCTATATATTAAAGTAAAAACCATAAAATTAAAATTTGACAAATTGAACCTCAAAGAAAATAAAAATTCAAGGTATACTATAGATAAAATGAATATGCAAACTATAGAATAGGAGAAGACATTTGCAATATATATATCTGACAAATAATATGAATTCATAATATATGAAGAATTCTTATAGCACAAAAATAAGAAAAACAAATGACCTAATTTTTAAGAAATAAACAAAAGACTGGGGACATATCACAAAAGACAACAAACATAGGTCAATAATATATTAAACGTTGAGTATCTTAAGTTATCAGAGAAACATAAAATCATCATAAGATACCAATTTACACACTAGAATGGATAAAACTGAAAAGACTGACAATGTCAAGTATAAACTATGATGTGAAGCAACTGGAACTTTCAGACTTTGCTGAGAAAAGGAAGCTGGAAGAAAATGGTACCACACTGTTATAGGTCAGTGGATCATACAAAACTGCATACATACAAGGGGAGAAAGAAAGGATATCAGACAAATCTAAATGGATCTAAATTGTCAACTGCCTTGCTAGTATTTGCATATTCCATGGGATAGAAGATTTGCTCTGCAAGTATAAGGCATGATCCTCAGTTCAGGACTTCAGGGAGGAACCTGGTGAGGGCAACTATAAACCTCCAGACAAGAAAGCAGGGAGGAGGGAGGAGGAAGAGTCAGGAAACAAGAAACACTCTCTCATGTGAAGCTGCATACAAACTGCTAAAAAGGTTCAGAAGATCTAATATTAAGGGAATAGCTAATGCAATCAACAATAAGGATATAAAGATTTAAAAAGAGAAAAAGTTGATAATGACTTTAAAAATTCAAGATCATAAAAATAAATGAATGACATCCATAAAAGAACAAGAAATTATGAAACAATGAGCAAGTGCAAAACCCAGCAGTTAATGAGTAGGACAACAGAGTCACAGACTCAGTGACCAATGCAGATTCCTGAGTCGGTTCACAGATACTGTAACTGCCACCAGAGGGAGAAGGCTAACTGTGTGATCACCATATTGCAGCCACTACATAAGTGCCTTCATCTTGAGCAGCAACGAATCTATGGGTTAGCACAATTCTAAGAACTGGCCTCAACAGAGTGGAACTAACATTATTGCTCTTATTAATCTATATCTTTGTGGACATTAAAATAATTGTAGCTTGCTCTGCTATGCATGTAAATGGACAACTAAAAATGTCAGCTAAGAGATGCTACAGACCCATGCTGACATCTTCTACTCTGAGAATGTGGCATCCTATGCCAGCATGAAGCAGTTACAGAAGGTGGACCCCTGCCTCTAATCCCATAGAAGTAAAATGATGTTCTGACAAGTGGGGATTTGTAATCAGCTCTTTGTAGGAAACTGTTCTCAGCAGGAAGTCCCTCTTGTCACTTCAGCAGAGCTATATTGTCACTAACTTTTAACCAGGTGCCCCAGGCTTTCCCCTTCAGTAAACACACAAACAAACATGGGACCAAGATATGTGAACAAGATAACAACCAGAGGAAGCTTGTGAGCCATCCTCAAGCCTGCATGCAGTGAGGGATGGCAATGACTGACCACCCCTCCTCATCTCAGTGACTCACTGAAATGACTCCCCTCCTTCTCTTTAAAACTTTCATGGCTGAGCAGAATCTCGGAGGTGGTTTAGCAGATGCTCAGTCTGACCTCTTCCCAGATTGCCAGCATTCTGATGAAAGGTACTTTCCTTTCTACCAACATTTGTGAGTATGTAATTGATTTTATAAGTGGTGAGAAGCAGGACCCCTCATTCAATAACACCAGGAGATATGAAGAAATCCTTACATGCAGACTATCTAGTTATAGGCAGACATCACAGTTTGCAGTTTCTATGATGATGTAGTCTCATCAGCCAAAGCATTTTCTTGGGGCCATGGTGAGTGCCAACCGGACTCAGTTACACATGCTGCTGATGACCCACATTGGACAAAATCAAAAACATGCCAAACAGAGGTGTCACTGAAACATGAGCAGCAGAATCCCTGCCAATTCCGTTTCCATTATTTTAAATGCTTGTTGATTAAAAATGATACCAGAGACAAAAGTACATCCAAAAATTCAGTAATCTCATCAAATGTCCGCATTTTAGATAAAGAAGTATATGATCTTACTTGATAAATTAAAGGTATCTAGAGGAGTCAAGAACACACAAATGGGAGTTTCAACATGTAGCATGAACAATTCTTAGTGCAGCGTCCAAAGTGGAGCTACATGTAATTGACCTCCAGTGTTCTCAAAAGGGATTTACCAACCAAACTTTTCCAGTTCCCTTTCTGACAAAATTCAATCCTCATTCTAAAGATGATTTGCTGGAGAGCAGTAGAAAGGGTCCAGCCAATCAGGTGGTATTCAGTGAGAGGATTCTTAATTTGTGCTAAATCTAAATCCAATTTAACCAAATCATTTAACTACCAAGACTCTGATGCTTAATTATTCAGAGTTGCCTTTAAAAGAAGATTTTTATTATCATTCAATGGTTCAAATGGAAACTACAAACTATTAGCTTTCTTTTTTAAATGATGCTGGTTTTATGTATGTCCCATCAAAGATATTTCCTTCTCTTTTAGACAAAGAGGGTAAAAGCAAGATTAGTAGAAATGGAAAAAGATGTACCAACTAAAGATGTTCTTTTAGGCTCTGAAGGGATTTGATTCAATAGGCAAAAATAAAATTTCTGTTTCTATAGTTATATGATATTGAATCCTTATGAAGGGACATTTTCAGATTCAATAAACTACTTACAATATATACTTTTGAGGACCATGATTGGCATAATGTTTTTTCCTCTTTTATTTTAAAACAGGAAGACCCAAATAGGTTTGATTCAATAAACCTATGATAGAAATTATATCAGTGATTACTTACAATAATGGGCATAATAAGACACAGAGAACAGATTTGTGCTCACCAAGGGTGGGGAAGGTGGGCAGGGAGGTGGTGAAGATTGGGAGTTTGGGATTAGCAGATGAAAACTACTATATATTGGATGGGTAAACAATGGCCTACTGTACAGCTCAAGGACCTATATTCAATACCCTGTGATAAACCATAATGGAGAAGAATATGAAGGAGCTAGGATCCCACATGCCTCACAGCCAAAAAATCAAAATATGAAACAGAAACAATACTGTAACAAATTCAATAAAGACTTTCAAAAGTGGTCCCTATTACAAAAAAAAAAAATCTTAAAAATCTCAGACATCATTTTCATTAGATTTTAGTAATAACATTAAACCATTTTAATAAAGGCATAACTGGATAATAAAAAAAAAGAAAATGTATACATGTAACTGAGTCACTTTGCTGTACAGCAGAAATTAACACAACATTGTAAATAAACCATAAATTTTAAACAATAAAATTTAAAAATAAAATTATTAAAAATAATAGGTGTAATACTATAGTAGGGAATAAAGTGTCTGCTTTAATTACTGACAGTTATCAGCAGAATGATAATAAATATGTTTAAATGAAGTTATTTTAATACAGAGATGAGCCCACTGCAAGTGAAACGTCCTGCTTTTGCAGCAGCTTGATGCATGTTAATTATATCATCTCTTAAACTTTCATTCAGTGAGTTCATCCACTCCCCTGCAAGGGGTGTGAATTAAGATTTAAACAGCAGTCTGTTTCATCATCTATGGCAAGGCAGGCACACAAGAGATCAAACAAAAACAACTTTTTCATACTCTTTTAAGTGAAGGAAATAGACAAGGCTGTCCCCTTGGGAAAATGTATGAGAGATTTAAAAGTCAGGGGGAGCGGGCGGGGGGGAATGTATTCAGAGGAGAGAGACTAAAATACTATCAAAAAAAATTTAGGAAAATGTGGGCATCTGTTCATCTGTCATTCAAATCTCCTTTGTTAAATGGGAGCTCAAAACCTGACTTTTCTTCCTTCTGTTTTATCCAGAGAACCCACTGGGCAATTAAACCCTGGGGTCCTGTAGCCACAAAGGTGCTGGAGGGCCTGACACTGAAAGCATCTGAAAGAAACAACTTCTGCAAAGTGGTAGACTTTTTCAGGTATGACTTCACCTGGAAGCTTCTCTGTGACTGCCGAAAAGCCATAACTATCTCTAACAATCTCCTACCCCTGGTACAAAGAGGAGCAGAGCCGTATCTGGTAGTGGGCAACGGGAGTGACACTTTCAGTGCCAACAGAGAAGGAAAACAAACTTGGGCAGCAAATTAGGAACACAAGTGAAGCTATAAACATGGTTGATAAAGTCTGTATAATAATTAGCAACAGGGCATTGACTATAATGAGAACAAAACTATTCCCCTTTGAAGTCCTCCTCGCCCATCACTCACTGCAAGAATCAACAATTAAATAAGAGTTTAGAAGTTCTAGTGATAGAACTCAGGTTCTATTTCCATAACATCTGAAAACAGTCTTTAATTTGTGGGTGTTTTTTTTTCTTTCATTTCAAAAGCTTTGGTGCAAGACAAGAGAAATTTGAAAAACACATACCCAGAATCACCTGCCAGTTCAATTCTCAGCAGTCAGGAAGGACGAGCACAGAAGGCACCATGTGTCACTGGTGCCTGGATGCACTCAGGACCACTGAAGGCCCACAGAGGTCTCTGCACAATGACACCAGGAAGAGAAGCAGGTGGTGACAACCGGATGTCCCCATACAGCTCCAGGATATCTCCATGCACATTCAGAAAGAGAAGAGGCAAGATGGAGAAGAGGGGTCATAGAAGGACTCTACAAAGAAGAGGAGGTCCACCGCCTGCAGGGCAGCACAGACCTTACAGCCAATGCCCGGTAGAAACAATGCCAGGTATTGAAATGACTCCTTCAAGTTTGAGCGATGCTCATCCTGGAGAAGGGAATGGCTACCCAGTGCAGTACTCTAGCCTGGGAAATCCCATGGACACAGGAGCCTAGCAGGCTACAGTACAGTTCATGGAGCTGCAAAGAGTCAGCCATGAAAGAGTCAGACATGGTGCACATACACACATGCATAACTTCGATATCAGCATAACTTCGATACCAATAGCCATGGCTATGTCAACATTCATAAGGCAAAGTGTAATTGGCACATATTATTTTTTTTACCATTTTTCCTGTCACTGAAACAGATTTAAATTATGAACATAAAATTGATGATATCATGCTTGATGTTAAAAGATTAGCAGTGTCTTTAAAAAAAATACATTCTTCTCTCAGGACAAATGTCCTAATAGAAAAATATAGGACACAGAGGAGGGAACAAGATCCAACTCTGATGCTGGATTATACACACCAGAGCCCAGATTCAGGGACCCTGTGGCCTGCCAGATATCACTCTAATGAAACAAGCCACTGTAATTTCTTGTGGACAGCCATGATGTAGTGACAATTATACACTTTCTCCCATTTTCCAATAAACTCAAACTCCTAGAATCATATACAACTGGTGTAATAGAGAGAGAGAGTGTGCCCCACAATGGCTTGTATGAGTGTGTGCTCAGTCGTGTCCAGCTCTTTGTGATCCCATGGACTGTAGTCCACCCGGCACCTCTGTCCATAGGATTTCCCAGGCAAGAACACTGGAGTGGGTTGCCATTTCCTCCTCCAGGGGATCTTCCTGACCCAGCGATCAAACCCTAGTCTCTTACTTCTCCTGCATTGGCAAGTGGGTTCTTTACAACTAGTGCTGCCTTGGAAGTCTTATAAAAGAGAGAATGTGCCAGAAATGGCTCATAAATAATTTTGCCCTAATTTGAAGGTAGCAGGAATAGGTGGAGGGACTGGGTAGAGGGCTAGGAAACTTAGGTTTGGGAAAAAAAATAGATACATGCTGGGTTTTAATTTGTCTAATTAAATTTGTGAACTAAAATTCATAGCAAATGTGAATGTAGCTATTTATTTAGTAAACTAAATTGTCTCTAATATTTTCCTGTTGATATGAATTTGTTGCACTGAAACAACTCTTTTCTGTTGTTTTTATAAATGGGGAGACCACTTTGAGGTAGTTTCATGGGTGTACCTGAAGCAAGAGCCAACCCCGCAGACACCTCCAAAAAGACAACGGCTGGCAGCAGAGAAGGACGCAAAGCCAACCCACGCCTGTGTAATCCTCCCCATAAGGGCGTAGGCCTGACAGGTCTTTGTAGAGACAGTGCCCACCACAACTGACTTCCATCGACTTATATCCCTCAGATCTGGAATATTGTACACAATTTATATTTGTTTAGACTTTAAAATAATCCACTATTGTTGTTCAGCCACTAAGTTGTGTAGGACTTTGTTACCCCATGGACTGAAGCATGCCAGGCTTCCCTGTCCATTACCAACTCCCGGAGCTTACACAAACTGATGTCCATTGAGTTGATGGTGCCATCCAACCATGCATCCTCTGTTGCCCCCTTCTCTTCCTGCCTTCAATCTTTCTGAGAATCAGGGTATTTTACAATGAGTCAGTTCTTCGCATCAGATAGAGAAAGTATTCAGATTTTATTTTCTTGGGCTTCAAAATCACTGCAGAGTGACTGCAAGCCACGAAATTAAAATTTACTATTAACAAGACTTCAAAATGGAAGTTACTTGCTATGCTGCTGCTAAGTCGCTTCAGTTGTGTCTGACTCTGTGCAACCCCACAGACGGAAACCCACCAGGCTCCCCCGTCACCAGGATTCTCTAGGCAAGAACACTGGAGGGGGTTGCCATTTCCTTCTCCAAAGCATGAAAGTGAAAAGTGAAAGGGAAGTTGCTCAGTCGTGTCCAACTCTCAGCGACCCCATGGACTGCAGCCCACCAGGCTCCTCCATCCATGGGACTTTCCAGGCAAGAGTACTGGAGTGGGGTGCCATTGCCTTCTCCATACTTGCTATAAAATAGTAATAATAATAAATATTTTATATTTATTATATTATAAAATATATACTGCACAATTGCACTCATCTCACATGCTAGTAAAGTAATGCTAAACATTATATAAGCCAGGCTTCAACAGTATGTGAACCATAAAATTCCAGATGCTCAAGTTGTATTTATAAAAGGTAGAGGAACCAGAGATCAAATTGCCAACATCATCTGGATCATTGAAAAAGCAAGAGAGTTCCAGAAAAAATCCACTTTTGCTTTATTAACTATGAAAAAGCCTTTGACTGTATGGATCACAACAAACTTGAAAATTCTTCATGAGATGGGAATACCAGACCACCTGACTTGCCTTCTGAGAAATCTGTATGCAGGACAAGAAGCAACAGCTAGAATTGGACATGTAACAACAGACTGGTTCCAAATAGGAAAAGGAGTACATCAAGGCTGTATATTGTCACCCTGCTTAGTTAACTTGTATGCAGAGCACATCATGCAAAATGCTGGGCTAGATGATGCACAAGCTAGAATCAAGATTGCTAGGAGAAATATCAATAACTTCAGAAATGCAGATGACACCACCCTTATGGCAGAAAGTGAAGAGGAACTAAAGAGCCTCTTGATGAAAGTGAAAGAGGAGAGTGAAAAAGTTGGCTTAAAACTCAACATTCAGAAACTAAGATCATGGCTTCCAATCCTATCACTTCAAGGCAAATAGATGGGGAAACAGTGGAAACAATGGCTGATTTTATTTTCTGGGGGCTCCAAAATCACTGCAGATGGTGATTGCAGCCATGAAATTAAAAGAGGTTTGCTCCTTGGAAGAAAAGCTATGACCAACCTAGACAGCATATTAAAAAGCAGAGACATTACTTTGCCAACAAAGGTCCATCTGGTCAAGGCTATGGTTTCTCTAGTGGGCATGTATGGATGTAAGAGTTGGATTATAAAGAAAGTTGAGTGCCAAAGAATCAATACTTTTGAACTGTGGTGTTGGAGAAGACTGTTGAGAGTCCCTTGGACTGCAAGGAAATCCAACCAGGCCATCCTAAAGGAAACCAGTCTGAATATTCATTGGCAGGACTGATGCTGAAGCTGAAACTCCAATACTTTGGCCACCTGACGCAAAGAACCAACTCATTGGAAAAGACCCTGATGCTGGGAAAGATTGAAGGCAGGAGGAGAAGGGGACAACAGAGAATGAGATGGTTGGATGGCATCACTGATTCGATGGACACGAGTTTGAGTACGCTCCAGGAGTTGGTGATGGACAGGGAGGCCTGGCGTGCTGTAGTCTGTGGGGTTGCAAGGAGTCAGGCACAACCTAGTGACTGAACTGAACTGATATTCCAAAATATTATTTCTACATATTTGCATCAAACCAGGCTTAACTTGGGCTTTCTGTAAGTCTTTAAGACTGCAAAGATTGGAACCCAGTATGAATTTAGGGTTCAAACAGGAGTCCAGGGTCAGTAGCCATTTCTGTTAAGCCCAGGTATCTGTGCTCACAATAGTAGATTACAGTAAAAACCTGTTTTTTCTTTTTTCATGTAAACCACAAAACATTATATTGCTGCAGTTAGATGGCATATCAGGTTAGGGCTAAATTTCTCTGTGTATGGAAAGGCAACTTAGGCAGACTTGGAGGACACAGGTCATTTACTTGAGTCTTGCTCTTTCTCCTTGTTTGGGTCCTACTCAGCATCACCAGGCCCATCTTTGAGCTCTCAGATCTGTCTGCTCTGCCTGGATTCCTTAGATGTCCTGGCTGGACACCACATTAACAAAAGGAGAGGGGCCTAGAAAATATTCCTCATGTCTGAGATTAGACTAGGATGGGTCTAGGGTTGGTGGTCATAACACTGAAGCCAAAGGTGTAGTCAAGTCTCTAACAACACCTGAGGATAGAACTGACATCTATTTATGAGCCAAACTTTTTATATCAGGAAACATCAAATAACTCCTTTTTATGCTCTAAGAATCACAGTTTCCACAGACAGGTTCCAAATTCGGAAAGGAGTACATCAAGGCTCTATATTGTCATCCTGATTATTTAACTTAAATGCAGAGTACATCATGCAGTGGGATGAAGCACAAGCATGGAATTAAGATGGCCTGGAAAAATATCAATAGCCTCAGATATGCAGATGACACCACCCTTATGGCAGAAAGTGAAGAAGAACCAAAGAGCCTCTTGATGAAAGTGAAAAAGGAGAGTGAAAAAGTTGGCTTAAAGCTCAACATTCAGAAACTAAGATTATGGCATCCAATCCCATCACTTCATGGCAAATAGATGGGAAACAGTGGAAACAGTGGCTGACTTTATTTTGGGGAGCTCCAAAATCACTGCAGATGGTGATTGCAGCCATGAAATTAAAAGACACTTACTCCTTGGAAGAAAAACTATGACCAACCTAGACATTAAAAAGCAGAGACATTACTTTGCCAACAAAGGTCCATCTAGTCAAGGCTATGGTTTTTCCAGTAGTCATGTATGGATGTGAGAGTTGGACTGTGAAGAAAGCTGAGCACTGAAGAGTCGATGCTTTTGAAATGTGGCATTGAAGAAGACTCTTGAGAGTCCCTTGGAATGCAAGGAGATGCAACCAGTCCATCCTAAAGGAGATTAGTCCTGAATATTCATTGGCAGGACTGATGTTGAAGCTGAAACTCCAATACTTTGGCCATCTCATGCGAAGAGCTGACTCATTTGAAAACACCCTGATGCTGGGAAAGATTGAAGGTGGGAGGAGAAGGGGACAACAGATGATGAGATCGTTGGATGGCATCACCAACCCAACGGACATGAGTTTGGGTAAACTCTGGGAGTTGGTGTTGGACAGGGAGGTCTGGCATGCTGCAGTCTATGGGGTGGCAAAGAGTCAGACATGACTGAATGACTGAACTGAACTGAACTGAACCAAACACCCACTATCATCCTGAGCACTCTCTTACATAGCATCTCATTTAATTCTCACAGCAACTCCTTAATTGGACATTACCATCACCCCTAGGCTTTTGCAGAAGTTTGTAGTGTAGGAAACTGTCATTGGAGATCTGGGTTATGCCAGACGGCCTAGCTCCAGGATCCACTCCTGTATGGCTTGTCTGCCGTACCCTCTCCCACTGTCTCTTTAACTGACCCTCAAATGCAGAATGACTCTCCAAACAGGATAGTCTTGTGACCTGGTTTTCTATTGTAAGCAAACCCTGCTTCTCTTCCCAGGAAACCAAACCACAGGAGAAATCTGTTAGCACAACAGACAGCCCAACACAGGCTGGAGAGACACTTCTGAACCACCTTAACTCAGTCCAATGCCATATGGACTGTCACCCTGAGGTGTGTTATCTCTCCAGGCTTGAGTGAGACCAGGACTGATGACAGTGACTTAGGGCAGGGGTTCTCAAAGAGGGGAATTTTTTCCCCAGCCTCCCCCCACCACCCTGTCCCCTGAGAACACTTGTCAGTGACCAGAAACCTGATCTTCACAACCAAGTGGATTTCCTGGAGAGAGGTCAGGGACACTTCTAAACACCACGCAAAACACAGGATAGAGCTGGAAACAGAGAGACATCAAGCGCAAAGAGAGCAGTGCAACAGTGCATTCCATCCCGATGTGCACAGCAGTGCGGGCGTCTAGCTCCACCGTGGTGTCGTCGCTCCTCTGAGGGGGAGCACCTTGCACTAATGAGATGCATCTCAACCACCCCTCACCCCTGATCATTTCATCTTCGTTTATGTGGCTGTGGTGACTGACATGACTGGGGGTTAAAAAATTGAGAACATCTTGGGAGAAACATCTGCTGTAGGACTTCCCTGGTGGTGGTGCTGCTGCTGCTGCTAAGTCACTTCAGTCGTGTCCAACTGTGTGCAACCCCACAGATGGCAGCCCTCCAGGCTCCTCCGTCCATGGGAGTTTCCAGGCAAGAACACTGGACTGGGTTGCCATTGCCTTCTCCACCCTGGTGGTGCAGTGGATAAGTATCCACCTGCCAGTGCAGAAGACACAGGCCAAGGTTTAGCTGAGTTCGTGCGCCACAACCACTGAACCCACGCTTTAGAGTCTGTGAGCTGCAGCTACTGAAACCCACTTGTTCTAGGGCTACTGAGCCACCACTAGTGAGCCCACATGCCGCAACTACTGAACCTGTGTGCCTAGAGCCCGTGTTCTGCAACAAGAGAGCCAGTGCAGCAAGAAGTTAGTGAGACACAAGAGAGGACCCCTCGCTCACGACAACTAAAGAAAAGTGTGCACAGCAGTGAAGACCCAGCACAGTCAAAAACAAGTAAAGTAAATAAGATAATTTTTAAAAAATATCTCCTGTAATTATCACATAATTATTGAATTATCTAAGAATAACACTTTGACAAGGAGAAGCTATCAAATTAAGAGAAAAACAAGTTCCATTTACTCTTTGTCAGAAAAACAAAAAGCATAGAGACTTAGCACTATTCAAAGATGAAAACTGCCATTTTTCACCTAGCTGTTCCTAAGAAGAAAAAGTGACAAGAAATGCTAATGACCCATGCCATTAGCATTAGATGCTGGCACAGTTCCTAACAGGGAAGGTATGAAAACAAACTATACCCATCAACTCGAAGAAGTTTACTGAAAGAAATTTGCCTCTGCAGAAATACATCATTCTGTAAAAATTCTTTCTGGGAATTTAACATGTATAAATGTCCTTGATGACAAAAAAATTTCTTAGGGATTTCCCATTTGGGGTACTATTTTCAAGTACAAACAGAGTCAAGTAAATGAAAATAAGTAAGTCAAAACGATCTTGTTGAAGTGTCATAATTCATATACAAAATGCTGCTATTGAAACACCAACTATATGATGGGTGATTTTGCATCATTTTTCCATAACAACTAATATGTCACTAGCTCACATTCTTGTACAAAGGCACACACTCTCTATGGCTGAAGATTCAAATGAAGTACACTGACACTCACAGAAGCCAAATTTATTTCCTCCTTAGTTTTATGTTATAACTGATGGTGCTGGCCAGAACCATCCTCCAAACATAACTATCAACTTCACCTTCTGTGTAATGTGCTCACTTCAGAAAGAAGATGGCTATTCCTAGGCTAATGAGTCAACATGAAACTGAAAAACTACACATAAAAATATGCTTGGCAACCAAGACATGGAAACGATTTAAATGTCCATCAACAGATGACTGGATAAAGAAGATATGGTAAGACCAGAAACTATAAAATTCTTAGAAGAAACTTGAGTAGAACAGTTTTAGATATAAATTACAGCAAGTTCTTCTATGATCCACCTACTAGAGAAAAAACATAAACAATTGAGACTTAAAAGCTTTTGCACAATGAAGGAAACTATAAGCAAGGTGAAAAGACAACCCTTGGAATAGAAGAAAACAATAACAAATGAAACAACTGACAAAGGATTAATCTCCAAAATATATAAGCAGCTCATGCAGCTCAATAGCAGAAAAACAAACAATCCAATCAAAAAGTGGGCAGAAGAACTAAACAGACATTGCTCCAAAGATATACAGATGGCTAATAGACACATGAAAAAAAGCTCAACATTGTTCATTATTCAGTTCAGTACAGTTCAGTTGCTCAGTCGTGTCCGACTCTTTGCTACCCCATGAATTACAGCACGCCAGGCCTCCCTGTCCATCACCAACACCCGGAGTTCACTCAGATTCACGTCCATTGAGTCAGTGATGCCATCCAGCCATCTCACCCTCTGTCGTCCCCTTCTCCTTCTGCCCCCAATCGCTCCCAGCATCAAAGTCTTTTCCAATGAGTCAACTCCTCGCATGAGGTGGCCAAAGTACTGGAGTTTCAGCTTTAGCATCATTCCTTCCAAAGAAATCCCAGGGCTGATCTCCTTCAGAATGGACTGGTTGGATGTCCTTGCAGTCCAAGGGACTCTCAAGAGTCTTCTCCAACACCACAGTTCAAAATCATCAATTTTTCGGTGGTCAGCCTTCTTCACAGTCCAACTCTCTCATCCATACATGACTACAGGAAAAACCGTAGCCTTGACTAGACGGACCTTAGTCAGCAAAGTAATGTCTCTGCTTTTGAATATGCTATCTAGGTTGATCATAACTTTTCTTCCAAGGAGTAAGCGTCTTTTAATTTCATGGCTGCAGTCAACATCTGCAGTGATTCTGGAGCCCCCCAAAATAAAGTCTGACACTGTTTCCACTGTTTCCCCATCTATTTATCATGAAGTGATGGGGCCGGATGCCATGATCTTTGTTCTCTGAATGTTGAACTTTAAGCCAACTTTTGCACTCTCCTGTTTCACTTTCATCAAGAGGCTCTTTAGTTCCTCTTCACTTTCTGCCATAAGGATGGTGTCATCTGCATATCTGAGGTTATTGATATTTCTCCCAGCAATCTTGATTCCAGTTTGTGCTTCTTCCAGCCCAGCATTTCTCATGATGTACTCTGCATAGAAGTTAAATAAGCAGAGTGACAGTATACAGCCTTGATGTACTCCTTTTCCTATTTGAAACCAGTCTGTTGTTCCATGTCCAGTTCTAACTGTTGCTTCCTGACCTGCATACAGATTTCTCAAGAGGCAGGTTAGGTGGTCTGGTATTCCCATCTCTCTCAGAATCTTCCACAGTTTATTGTGATTCACACAGTCAAAGGCTTTGGCATAGTCAATAAAGCAGAAATAGATGTTTTTCTGGAACTCTCTTGCTTTTTCGATGATCCAGCAGATGTTGGCAATGTGATCTCTGGTTCCTCTGCCTTTTCTATATGCAAATCAAAACTACAATGAGGTATTACCTCACACCAGTTAGAATGGCCATCACCAAAAATATCTGCAAACAATAAATGCTGGAGAGAGTGTGGAGAAAAGGGAACCCTCCTGCACTGTTGGTGGAAATGCAAATTGATACAGCTACTAGAGAAAACAGTATGGAGATTTCTTAAAAAACTAGGAATAAAACTATCATGGAACTCAGCAATCTCACTACTGGACATATTCCCTCCGGAAACCATACCTGAAAAAGACACATGTACCCAATTGTTCATTGCAGCACTATTTACAATAGATAGAACATGGAAGCAACCTAGATGTCCATCAACAGATGAATGGATAAAGAAGCCACACATAGTACGTATATACAATGGAATATTATTCAGCAAAAAAAAATGTGCACTTTTGAATCAGTTCTAATGAGGTAGATGAACCTAGAGTCTATTATACAGAGTGAAGTAAGTCAGAAAGAGAAAGACAAATACCATATATTAATGCATATACGTGGAATCTAGAAAGATGGCAGATATGGCTGTAAAATATCTAAAGTGCTTTCTCCACACAAGAATAAGAAACAATATAGTCTTCTAAGAAGAGGGGCTAAGATTAGCATAAATTAAATGTTCAAGAAAGTTAGTCTTCTAAAGGAAAACATCCTCAGCCTGAAGAATAATTTTAGAAAGTCAAAAATATACAGAGTGAGAAATACAGTTGTGATGGTTGATTTTATACAACTTGGCAAGGCCATGGTATCCTGATGATTGGTCAGACACTATTCTGGATGTTGCTGTGAAGTTAGTCTTAAGGTGAGATTAATTCTTTGGCCACCTGATGCAAAGAGCCAGCTCATTGGAAAAGACCCTGATGCTGGGAAAGACTGAGGGCAAGAGGAGAAGGGAGTGACAGAGAATGAGACGGTTGGATGGCATCACTGACTCAAAGGACATGAGTTTGAGCAAACTCTGGAAGATAGTGAAGGACAGAGGAACCTGCTGTGCTGCAGTCCATGAAGTAGCAAAGAGTTGGACATGATTTAGTGATTGAACAACACCACCAGCAGACTTTGAGTAGAGCAAGTTACCATTCATAATGTGGGTGGGCCTCATCCAATCAGTTGAAGGCCTTAAGAGAAAAAAGACTGACTTCCCTCAAGGGAGATAAAATTCTGCCTGTGGGTCTCTCTTTGAACCGGAGTAGCAACATTAGCTCTTCTCCACGTTTCCAGTCTGCCCTGCGATTCTTAATTTGGTCAACTTCACAATCACATTAGCCACTTCTTACAATAAATCTCTCCATCTCTTTACTCTCTCTCTCTCTCTCTCTCTCTCTCTCTCTCTCTCTCTCTCTCTCTCTCTCTCTCTCCTGATATTCTGGAGAACCCTAATAATGAACTAACTTTGACATCATGAAAAGAAAAACAGAAAACACTATAGCATTAAACCAAACAAATGCAAAGAATTTACTGATTATCTATTTGGTTCTTTCTCAAACCTGTTAGATATGTTTTAGAATTCCTGTTCTCTAAAGATGTTTTCAATCTTGTCTCGTTTCTTTGAACAGTTATGTCAACATTTTCTTCTTTAATAATCGCTCTAGTTCTAATAACCTCATTTACAGGATGTGTTCCCGCTATCTGTGTCTTTGTTCTGGCTTCACAGATGTGTGCTGTTACTTGTCTGCATAAGAACTCTTCACAGCAAGCTACTCATTTTCCACACACACACAAAGAAAAAATTATCTGTGGGAATCTTTTGAGACTACCATGAAGTTGGGTTACTCCAAAGAAAATTTGCTTTAGCTTCTGCCAGGAAATTTTAGACTACAATATTTCTTAGACTGTAAGTTGTTGAGAGAAGGATATATTTTGATTTTACAGATGTTAAAATGGAAGGAAAAAGTAACTATCACAAAGTTAGTGAAACACAATACATTTTTGCCTTAAAGTTTTATGGGCAATACAAAATACATGAGTTTAGCCTCTGAATGCAGCAGGCTTGAGGTGTTAAATTCCCAGCACAATGCCCTCCACCCAGCTCTCTAGGAACAGGGGGCCAAATTCCTTCCCCTCAGAAGGTGGAAGGGTGAGGAGTTGAGGGAACCTCTTCCTTTCACCCTGCCCATGAGGGGCTATACCATTCAGCCCCAGTGTTGAGATCTCCAGGCAGACTCCCCAGGCCTCGGAGGACATTTGGAAGACAAGGGAGTTGGAATTCAGGATGATGGGACACACATACAATTGGCTCCCACCAGGGGAGGCTCTCCACCAGGCTTCAGTGTCTGTCCAGCTGGGGCACCATCTTGTTTCCAGGACCCCTGGACAGAGTTCTCCAAAATGCCCCCTGCCCCCTGTGCAGCCCCAGGTCCCAGGCACTGCACAGAGTGCAGAGTTCACTCTGAGAAAGAGTTCAGCCCTGCACTCAGCCATCCCAATATGTATTCTTACTGCAGAGTCCCTTGCTCTGACTACAAGCTGCCCTCCCCGAACCAGAAACAACAGCCCCACCTGCAAGAGGAGCCTGGGAGAGCAGAGGGGCATCTGGGAACAACGCTGCTACACCCAAGGCTTTGGGGGTGGGGGGCGGCTGGGAGATGAGGCTCTGACCCAAACCCTCCCCTTTATTTTCAAGGCGGGATACAAGACCCAACCCAAAGAGCAGTGGGGGAACACACAAGGCCCCAGGAGGAAGGATGGAGTCTGTCGGGCAGGATTTGAACACTCTGTTGCTTCATTTCCTACTTTCTCAGGAGCAGGGTGTTGATGAGCTGAGAAGGAAGCTCTACTGAGCCCAGAAACCAGGAGGGATTCAGGAGTGATGTTCCACCACATAAGCCCTGAGCCCATGTCAGGGGTCTCCCCAGTGCCTTCTGTACCCTCACCCACAAGCCTCAGGGGTTCGCAGACTGGAGGGAAATGGAGCAGCTGAGACTTTTGAGTGAGATTTAGGAAGGAAGCCAGTGCTCAGAACTCTGAGGCCCGGTTAAAGCAGTGCCTGGGCACCAGTCCCTCTGAGGCTGGTGTGACTTCCATCTGCTTCAGTTCATAAAGAAGTCCTTTCCCCTCAGGGCACAGGACTGTGGTCTTGGAGACCCTGTGCCAAGAAGGACCTGCTGATTTGGGTGTCCTGTTCCATCCAGGGTACCGAGGGGGCACCTGGTGCTAGGTCTCTCCTAAACAACTAGTAGAGAGGGTTCCCAGCCACTAAAAACCCATTCAGCATTTTCTTTTCATTCATTTATTTTTAACTGATGGATATTTGCTTTACAATATTGGTTTGATTCCTGCCTTACATCAACATAAACTAGCAATGTGTGTACATAAGTACCCTCCCTCCTGAACCTCCCTCCTGTGCCTCTTCTAACCACGACCTGAGGAGCAAGACAGTGTTAGGACGAGGAGTCCCTGTCTTATTCCATAAACCAGTGAGCAGATGGGGCAACTCGGTCTTCTCCTCTTCCTGGAAACAAATGGGGTTCCCAGCGGTTCCCATTTGCTCCCTGTAATTCCAGGTTTAATAAAATAGTGAGCACAGTGACCAAGTTGGGCTATATGGAATTAGCAGTCACGAGGAAAATACAAGTTTCAGTTGTAAAAGAGCATAAAGACTGTAAGAAATCTTCTATAACCTAAGTTATGTTACAGCATTATTTCTGAGCACGAGCAGTGGGTTAAATATAATGACTTCATGGCTCTAAACCAGAAATAGGAAGATAAAAACAGCACAGTTTGAGATTATCACTGCTGTCATTACGCATCTTACTCTGTCAGCTCTGTTCAAGGATCTTTCTCTGCTGGAGACCAGTAGGAATTTAGGATAACCTCTTACAAAGCTTATCAGTCTAATACTGAAATGTAGCTTTTCAGTCTCCTGGTTTTTAGAAGATAAAAACCACTTAACCCCTCTTTAGAGAGTGACTAGAACTGTGCCCAGGGGGCTCACCCTAATTCCTGGGCTCATCCTCACCATCCACACCCTCTTTGCTCCCCTCACCCAAGGCCTTTTAGCCTGTAACAGGGAGGAACAAATCTGACTCTGTATTCGACCTGTTCCTTGTACTTCGATTTTTGTATTCTATTGCTTCCACTAAAAGTTAATCACTAAAGAGATGTTGCCCATAGTTTGAAGTGTTCATAACAGCCCATCTCCAGGAACACTGCCCCACATGTCTGAGTATTAAGCTAAAATATCTTTGTTTAGCTCCAGAAAACATCCTAACCAGGCCCCACCATGAATGACTGCAGGAAAGAAGAAATGAACACATCTCCTCTGGAGTTTGGCTGGAACCTGGAAATATTTGCAACAACCTATTGCCTTTTCTTACTTTATCCCCTCAACTCTTCTTCTTTGTTCTATGAAAGAAACTAGCACCCAAACCCAGGCAAGATGATTCTTTGCAACACTAATCCACCCTTTTCTCAGTCTGCTGGATTTCCTAATAAAGTCACTATTGCTTTCCCCAACACCTCATCTCTTGATTTATTGACCTATCACGCAGTGAGCAATATGAGCTTGAACTCAGTAGCAAGCCCAGGTGAGAGGACTGTTCACCTTTTTAACAGCATCTGCCCTGAGCATATGGAGCCTTTTGAACACTGGGAGAAGACATCAAACTAGAAGGAAACAGCAGAGCCCTGGGAGAGCTTGTGTTTAGTCTGGAGAGAGGATGGCAGGCAGTCAGGCATGTGAGGATCCTAAGGTATGTCAGGATGGGACTGGAGGCACCACCTACAGAGAGGCTGCTATGATTACTTCGAGGTTTATAAAACAAAGACAGAAACATTTTTAAAAACAACAACAAGAGATGGGGATAACACTTTGCAGAAGAATTCAGATGTTTTCCATTTGGGCAGAACCTGGTTTAAAACAAACAGCCTGGGTAGAAAGATTAGAACTGAAGAGCTCAACCTTCCGTGGGTCTCTCCTTCCAGAACCCGGAAGGTGCTGACCTTCCCCGCTCTCTGTCCCCTGACACCTAACTTGGGCATGGCGCCACGAGCTTGCTGGTCACCTGGCTTCAAGCCCAGCCTGCCCAACCTGAGCCTGGCCCCGGTCCTCAGACCACCTCTGCTACTGTGGCTTTATCGCCACAGCTCAGATGATTGTAGCCTCAAGTGGTCATGAGGGGACACACCAGTGACAAAATGCTCAGATTGTAACAATGTGAACAGAGTGATCCAAATCCAAACACCGACATGTGAGAAAACAGGCTTAGAGTTAGAGAAGACAACTCATTTCCAGTCACATAAAATGTGGCACAACTAATACTAAACTCACTTTTTTAAAACTCCAACTTCATGTTTATCTTGATCACTTTCATGTTCCTACCACCGGGCTGGAGGCATTTTCTTTAACTAGGTCCAGTATCAGTATCCTTTCCATGCCAATTTTGTTACCACATCCCAGTGAAATAAAGCTGAAGCCTTAGGTTAATTTTGATGAAAACAAAAATTTTTAAAAAAAGAAAGAAACAACAAAAGACTGAGCTGAAGATCTCAGATAAAAATGCTTGTGAGAGGATCATAGAAAAGTACTTGGAACCCTACAGCCTCATGCCTGGCTTCCACCTGCTCAGCTTCAAGTAAATCCTGCAACTGGACAAGCCCTAACACTTTATGTAGAACTGCTGGTCAGACTTCACATTCAGGGGAGAAACAATGCTATAAAATTAATAAAAATTATTGACATTTACAATGAAAATGGATAAATTTTATGGTATATAAATTATACCTCAATTAAAGCTGTTTTAAAAGGGCAAGACAGATTGAAAACGAACGTCAAAGCAAAAACTGCTCCAGGCAAAGTTACACAGGCAAGGAAGACTTTACCCAAGGCTCTTGTCACAAGAGTGAAGGAGGAAACAGACAGAACAGGTTCCATCTCGAAAGCAGGACTCCAGCTTGGGCCAGACTGTGGACTTTGAGCTATGTGCTCTGTATCTATGGAAATGACATACAAACTGGAAAACCAGACCCCCCTCCCCCACCCCCACCATGAAGGAGCCTCAGGATTTGTACCTAGACTCTCCTTCACCTAAAAGAATATGCTAATTATCTCTGTAACAGAACAAAGTCATAAATCCCATTATGCTTATCGGGGTATGACCACAGGCCTATTGATAAATGTCCACTGCTTAACTATCTAGGCTTATGACACATGAATCATGGGTTAACTTTTATCGTATCTCTCTTTTACCTTGTCCAGACTAGTTTCAAGGAATTTGGGGAGAAGAGTTTGGGCATGCACACTTAGGGTATATAAGGCCTTCACAAAAACTGGTCGAGGTCCCTGGCTAAGAGGAGACTCTGCCTTGGGTCTGCCAGAGTAATAAACTGCACTCCACTATCTGCATTGTCCTTCTGAGTGAGTTTGTTTCCTGGAACTCATGGTTACAACAAGAGAAACCATACTCATACTGAACTCCACTAAGGTGAAGGACAAGAGAGTTTTTAAGAGGCAGGAGGATCACCAGCCATCTGCTTTTGATGACTGGACTTGCCAAAGGAGTAAGCTATCCTGTTTCAAGACAGGACACAGCTTTACAAGTTGGAGCTCAGTGCCCAGGAAAGCTAGATCCCTGCCCAACCTCACTCCCCAGGAGATGGGAGCTGTCTTCCTTGATGATTGCATTTCAGAAGATAGCCCCCAGGTCCTTGAGAAGGACACTCCCAGGTCATAATATCTACAGGAGGCTTTAGAGTGATTTGTATCTCCAAGCGGCAGAAATAGGAATTACAATAACTAAATTCTTAAACCTCTAATAAGAGAAAGGTTGGGAACCAGAGGCAGGAGGAAGTCTGTCTCAAGTTTTGTCACAGCCTGGGTAACTTGAAGCCCCACTGTGGCATATGCCAACCAAAGAAATAATTGGCCCAGAGAGGTGGGGGAGAAAGGAGCACAGAAACAAGCAGGCAAAAAAATTAACCATTAAAAAATGTAATTAACATTTGCAAAAAGATTTATTAAAATATTGGATCTCTAAAACTTCAACTCAAAAATCAGATTATAATCATCATTCCTCTTAGCCAAAATGAAAATAATAAAAACAAACATTTTTAAAATGAGATTTCCCAAAATAAAAGAGGGAGGGAAAAGAGAACAACATGATGTGCACTGCGACCGACCAGCGCACTAAGTGCGGCCGAGAGGAACTACCCCAGGTCCAAGGCAGGGGCAGAAGCCAGGAGGACCACATGTCCGAAGGGTGGCAGCCAAGCGGAGTTACCCCACGTCCAAGGACAGGGGCAGCGGCCGAGAGTGCCAGGCTGCAACGGCACAGGAATGGCCAAGAGGAGCTACCCCACGTCCGAGGTCAGGGGCAGCGGCCAGGAGGAGCCACACCACGTCCAAGGAGTGGTGGCTGCGCGGGCACAGGAGTGCCTAGAGGAGCTATCCCACGTTGAAGGTCAGGAAGGGCGGCGGTAAGGAGATACCCCTCATTCAAGGTAAGAAGCAGCGGCTGCGCTTGGCTGGAGCAGCCGTGAAGAGATACCCTACACCCAAGGTAAGAGAAACCCAAGTAAGATGGTAGGTGTTGCAAGAGGGTATCAGAGGGCAGACCCACTGAAAACATATTCTCAGAAAACTAGTCAATCTAATCATACTAGGACCACAGCCTTGTCTAACTCAATGAAACACAGCCACGCCCACAGGGAAAGCCAAGAGAGGCGAGTCATGGTGGAGAGGTCTGACAGAATGTGGTCCATTGGAGAAGGGAATGGCAAACCACTTCAGTATTCTTGCCTTGAGAACACCATGAACAGTAGGAAAAGGCAAAATGATAGGATAGTGAAAGAGGAATTCCCCAGGTCAGTAGATGCCCAACACACTACTGGAGATCAGTGGAGAAATAACTCCAGAAAGAATGAAGAGATGGAGCCCCAACACACTACTGGAGATCAGTGGAGAAATAACTCCAGAAAGAATGAAGGGTTGGAGCCAAAGCAAAAAACAATACCCAGCTGTGGATGTGACTGGTGATAGAAGCAAGGTCCGATGCTGTAAAGAGCAATATTGCATAGGAACCTAGAATGTCAGGTCCATGAATCAAGACAAATTGGAAGTGGTCAAACAAGAGATGGCAAGGGTGAACGTCGACATTCTAGGAATCAGCAAACTAAAATGGACTGGAATGGGTGAATTTAACTCAGATGACCATTATATCTACTACTGCAGGCAGGAATCCCTCAGAAGAAATGGAGTGGCCATCATGGTCAACAAGAGAGTCCAAAATGCAGTACTTGGATGCAATCTCAAAAACGACAGAATGATCTCTGTTCGACTCCAAGGCAAACCATTCAATATCACGGTAATCCTAGTCTATGCCCCAACCAGTAATCCTGAAGAAGCTAAAGTTGAACGGTTCTATGAAGACCTACAAGACCTTTTAGAACTCACACCCAAAAAAGATGTCCTTTTCATTAGAGGGGACTGGAATGCAAAAGTAGGAAGTCAAGGAACACCTGGAGTCACAGGCAAATTTGGCCTTGGAATGCGGAATGAAGCAGGGCAAAGACTAATAGAGTTTTGCCAAGAAAATGCACTGGTCATAGTAAACACCCTCTTCCAACAACACAAGAGAAGACTCTACACATGGACATCACCAGATGGTCAACACCAAAATCAGATTGATTATATTATTTGCAGCCAAAGATGGAGAAGCTCTATACAGTCAGCAAAAACAAGACCAGGAGCTGACTCTGGCTCAGATCATGAACTCCTTATTACCAAATTCAGACTCAAACTGAAGAAAGTGGGGAAAACCGCTAGACCATTCAGGTATGACCTAAATCAAATCCCTTATGATTATACAGTGGAAGTGAGAAATAGATTTAAGACACTAGATCTGATAGAGTGCCTGATGAACTATGGACTGAGGTTCGTGACATTGTATAGGAGACAGGGATCAAGAACATCCCCATGGAAAAGAAATGCAAAAAGGCAAAATGGCCGCCTGGGGAGGCCTTACAAATAGCTGTAAAAAGAAGAGAAGTGAAAAGCAAAGAAGAAAAGGAAAGATATAAGCATGTGAATGCAGAGTTCCAAAGAACAGCAAGAAGAGATAAGAAAGCCTTCTTCAGCAATCAGTGCAAAGAAATAGAGGACAAGAACAGAGTGGGAAAGACTAGAGATCTCTTCAAGAAAATTAGAGATACCAAGGGAACATTTTATGCAAAGATGGGCTAGATAAAGGACAGAAATGGCATGGACCTAACAGAGCAAAAGATATTAAGACGAGGTGGCAAGAATACACAGAAGAACTGTACAAAACGGATCTTCACGACCCGGATAATCACGATGGTGTGATCACCCTCTAGAGCCAGACATCCTGGAATGTGAAGTCAAGTGGGCCTTAGAAAGCATCACTACAAACAAAGCTAGTGGAGGTGATGGAACTCCAGTTGAGCTATTTCAAATCCTGAAAGATGATGCTGTGAAAGTGCTGCACTCAGCATGCCAGCAAATTTGGAAAACTCAGCAGTGGCCACGGGATTGGAAAAAGCTCAGTTTTCATTCCAGTCCCAAAGAAAGGCAATGCCAAAGAATGCTCAAACTATCGCACAATTGCACTCATCTCACATGCTAATAAAGTAATGCTCAAAATTCTCCAAGCCAGGCTTCAGCAATACGTGAACCGTGAACATCCAGATGTTCAAGCTGGTTTTAGAAAAGGCAGAGGAACCAGAGATCACATTGCCAACATCTGCTGGATCATGAAAAAAGCAAGAGAGTTCCAGAAAAACATCTATTTCTGCTTTATTGACTATGCCAAAGCCTTTGACTGTGTGAATCACAATAAACTGTGGAAAATTCTGAGAGATGGGAATACCAGACCACCTGACCTGCCTCTTGAGAAATCTGTATGCAGGTCAGGAAGCAAGAGTTAGAACTGGACATGGAACAACAGATTGGTTCCAAATAGGAAAAGGAGTACATCAAGGCTGTATATTGTCACCCTGCTTATTTAACTTATATGCAGAGCACATCATGAGAAACCCTGGACTGGAAGAAACACAAGCTGGAATCCAGATTGCCAGGAGAAATATCAGTAACCTCAGATATGCAGATGACACCACCCTTATGGCAGAAAGTGAAGAGGAACTCAAAAGCCTCTTGATGAAAGTGAAAGAGGAGAGTGAAACAGTTGGCTTAAAGCTCAACATTCAGAAAACGAAGATCATGGCATCTGGTCCCATCACTTCATGGGAAATAGATGGAGAAACAGTGGAAACAGTGTCAGACTTTATTTTGGGGGGCTCCAAAATCACTGCAGATGGTGACTGCAGCCATGAAATTAAAAGATGCTTACTCCTTGGAAGAAAAGTTATGACCAACCTACATAGCATATTCAAAAGCAGAGACATTACTTTGCTGACTAAGGTCCGTCTAGTCATTTATGGATGTGAGACTTGGACTGTGAAGAACGCTGAGCGCCAAAAAATTGGTGCTTTTGAACTGTGGTGTTGGAGAAGACTCTTGAGAGTCCCTTGGACTGCAAGGAGATCCAACCAGTCCATTCTGAAGGAGATCAGCCCTGGGATTTCTTTGGAAGGAATGATGCTAAAGCTGATACTCCAGTACTTTGGCCACCTCATGCAAAGAGTTGACTCATTGGAAAAGACTTTGATGTTGGGAAGGATAGGGGGCAGGAGGAGAAGGGGACGACAGAGGGTGAGATGGCTGGATGGCATCACTGACTCAATGGATGTTGAATCTGGGTGAACTCTGGGAGTTGGTGACGGACAGGGAGGCCTGGCGGGCTGCGATTCATGGGGTCACAAAGAGTCCGACACAACTGAGTGACTGAACTGATTATTTATCTGGACCCTTCATGTACCCAAATGCTGTAAACACAAAATGTGCTGAAAAGAAGGACACTAAAACAAGTCCCATTACTAAAGAAATCTGGGCGGTAAGAACTGTCCATTTATCTTATCTCACTTTGTTTTTCACAATACTTTCCATTAAAAAAAAAAGTCATCTCATCTTCCTATGTTTCATCAGGGAATAATCTGGAAAGGAAGGGGGGTACAGACACTTGGGCTACATTCACTTTTTAAGAAGTAGGGAACCACACAGAATATCCTGAGCTTTATTTATGATATTTACATACTTGTATATGAATTACTAAACAGACACCTGAATATTTTTTTATTACACTTATACCTGTGACTTAGCCTCTAAAAAAAATGATCACAGGGAAGTTCTGTCAAATACTAGTGAAAAAGTTAAATTAGGCTTTTAAAAGTAACTGTCCATAGAATGAGTTTGGAAGTTTACCTTCCTCTGCAATTTTCTGGAAGAGTTTGAGTAGGATAGGTGTTAGCTCTTCTCGAAATTTTTGGTAGAATTCAGCTGTGAAGCCATCTGGACCTGGGCTTTTGTTTGCTGGAAGATTTCTGATTACAGTATCAATTTCCGTGCTTGTGATGGGTCTGTTAAGATTTTCTATTTCTTCCTGGTTCAGTTTTGGAAAATTGTACTTTTCTAAGAATTTGTCCATTTCTTCCACGTTGTCCATTTTATTGGCATACAACTGCTGATAGTAGTCTCTTATGATCCTTTGTATTTCTGTGTTGTCTGTTGTGATCTCTCCATTTTCATTTCTAATTTTATTGATTTGATTTTTCTCTCTTTGCTTCTTGATGAGTCTGGCTAATGGTTTGTCAATTTTATTTATCCTTTCAAAGAACCAGCTTTTGGCTTTGTTGATTTTTGCTATGGTCTCTTTTGTTTCCTTTGCATTTATTTCTGCCCTAATTTTTAAGATTTCTTTCCTTCTACTAACTCTGGGGTTCTCCAACTCTTCCTTTTCTAGTTGCTTTAGTTGTAGAGTTAGGTTATTTATTTGACTTTTTTCTTGTTTCTTGAGGTATGCCTGTATTGCTATGAACTTTCCTCTTAGCACTGCTTTTATAGTGTCCCACAGGTTTTGGGTTGTTGTGTTTTCATTTTCATTAGTTTCTATGCATATTTTGATTTCTTTTTTGATTTCTTCTGTGATTTGTTGGTTATTCAGAAGTGTGTTGTTCAACCACCATATGTTAGAATTTTTAATAGTTTTTCTCCTGTAATTGAGATCTAATCTTAATGCATTATGGTCAGAAAAGATGCTTGGAATGATTTCGATTTTTTTGAATTTATCAAGTTTAGATTTATGGCCCAGGATGTGATCTATCCTGGAGAAGGTTCCATGAGCACTTGAAAAAAAGGTGAAATTCGTTGTTTTGGGGTGAAATGTCCTATAGATATCAATTAGGTCTAACTGATCTAATGTATGATCATAAGAGACTACTATCAGCAGTTGTATGCCAATAAAATGGACAACGTGGAAGAAATGGACAAATTCTTAGAAAAGTACAATTTTCCAAAACTGAACCAGGAAGAAATAGAAAATCTTAACAGACCCATCACAAGCACGGAAATTGATACTGTAATCAGAAATCTTCCAGCAAACAAAAGCCCAGGTCCAGACGGCTTCACAGCTGAATTCTACCAAAAATTTCGAGAAGAGCTAACACCTATCCTACTCAAACTCTTCCAGAAAATTGCAGAGGAAGGTAAACTTCCAAACTCATTCTATGAGGCCACCATCACCCTAATACCAAAACCTGACAAAGATGTCACAAAAAAAGAAAACTACAGGCCAATATCTCTGATGAACATAGATGCAAAAATCCTCAACAAAATTCTAGCAATCAGAATCCAACAACACATTAAAAAGATCATACATCATGACCAAGTGGGCTTTATCCCAGGGATGCAAGGATTCTTCAATATCCGCAAATCAATCAATGTAATTCACCACATTAACAAATTGAAAAATAAAAACCATATGATTATCTCAATAGATGCAGAGAAGGCCTTTGACAATATTCAACATCCATTTATGATAAAAACTCTCCAGAAAGCAGGAATAGAAGGAACATATCTCAACATAATAAAAGCTATCTATGACAAACCCACAGCAAACATTATCCTCAATGGTGAAAAATTGAAAGCATTTCCCCTAAAGTCAGGAACAAGACAAGGGTGTCCACTTTCACCGCTACTATTTAACATAGTTCTGAAAGTTTTGGCCACAGCAATCAGAGCAGAAAAAGAAATAAAAGGAATCCAAATTGGAAAAGAAGAAGTAAAACTCTCACTGTTTGCAGATGACATGATCCTCTACATGGAAAACCCTAAAGACTCCACCAGAAAATTACTAGAGCTCATCAATGAATATAGTAAAGTTGCAGGATATAAAATCAACACACAGAAATCCCTTGCATTCCTATACACGAATAATGAGAAAGTAGAAAAAGAAATTAAGGAAACAATTCCATTCACCATTGCAACGAAAAGAATAAAATACTTAGGAATATATCTACCTAAAGAAACTAAAGACCTATATATAGAAAACTATAAAACACTGATGAAAGAAATCAAAGAGGACACTAATAGATGGAGAAATATACCATGTTCATGGATTGGAAGAATCAATATAGTGAAAATGAGTATACTACCCAAAGCAATTTACAAATTCAATGCAATCCCTATCAAGCTACCAGCCACATTTTTCACAGAACTAGAACAAATAATTTCAAGCTTTGTATGGAAATACAAAAAACCTCGAATAGCCAAAGCAATCTTGAGAAAGAAGAATGGAGCTGGAGGAATCAACTTGCCTGACTTCAGGCTCTACTACAAAGCCACAGTCATCAAGACAGTATGGTACTGGCACAAAGACAGACATATAGATCAATGGAACAAAATAGAAAGCCTAGAGATAAATCCACACACATATGGACACCTTATCTTTGACAAAGGAGGCAAGAATATACAATGGAGTAAAGACAATCTCTTTAACAAGTGGTGCTGGGAAAACTGGTCAACCACTTGTAAAAGAATGAAACTAGATCACTTTCTAACACCACACACAAAAATAAACTCAAAATGGATTAAAGATCTAAATGTAAGATCAGAAACTATAAAACTCCTAGAGGAGAACATAGGCAAAACACTCTCAGACATAAATCACAGCAGGATCCTCTATGATCCACCTCCCAGAATTCTGGAAATAAAAGCAAAAATAAACAAATGGGATCTAATTAAAATTAAAAGCTTCTGCACAACAAAGGAAAATATAAGCAAGGTGAAAAGACAGCCATCTGAATGGGAGAAAATAATAGCAAATGAAGCAACTGACAAACAACTAATCTCAAAAATATACAAGCAACTTCTGCAGCTCAACTCCAGAAAAATAAACGACCCAATCAAAAAATGGGCCAAAGAACTAAATAGACATTTCTCCAAAGAAGACATACGGATGGCTAACAAACACATGAAAAGATGCTCAACATCACTCATTATTAGAGAAATGCAAATCAAAACCACAATGAGGTACCACTTCACACCAGTCAGAATGGCTGCGATCCAAAAATCTGCAAGCAATAAATGCTGGAGAGGGTGTGGAGAAAAGGGAACCCTCCTACACTGTTGGTGGGAATGCAAACTAGTACAGCCACTATGGAGAACAGTGTGGAGATTCCTTAAAAAATTGCAAATAGAACTACCTTATGACCCAGCAATCCCACTTCTGGGCATACACACCGAGGAAACCAGAATTGAAAGAGACACATGTACCCCAATGTTCATCGCAGCACTGTTTATAATAGCCAGGACATGGAAACAACCTAGATGTCCATCAGCAGATGAATGGATAAGAAAGCTGTGGTACATATACACAATGGAGTATTACTCAGCCATTAAAAAGAATACATTTGAATCAGTTCTGATGAGATGGAGGAAACTGGAACCGATTATACAGAGTGAAGTAAGCCAGAAAGAAAAACACCAATACAGTATACTAACACATATATATGGAATTTAGGAAGATGGCAATGACGACCCTGTATGCAAGACAGGGAAAGAGACACAGATGTGTATAACGGACTTTTGGACTCAGAGGGAGAGGGAGAGGGTGGGATGATTTGGGAGAATGACATTCTAACATGTATACTATCATGTAAGAATTGAATCGCCAGTCTATGTCTGACGCAGGATGCAGCATGCTAGGGGCTGGTGCATGGGGATGACCCAGAAAGATGTTCTGGGGAGGGAGGTGGGAGGGGGGTTCATGTTTGGGAATGCATGTAAGAATTAAAGATTTTAAAATTTAAAAAATAAAAAACTAAAAATTAAAAAAATAAAAATAAAATAAATAAAAGTAACTGTCCATTAAAATTGCTTTGCCTAAAGCTTTAATATATCTTTTGTGTCATATTATTTTACTTTTAAGTTCTTTTTCCTTTTGCTTTTGATCTCCTATTTTTTGAACTGAGAAATGCAATGAAAAATAAATTGCATCAGATTAAAAGGTAATCACAAGAATAATTGAGAAAGTTTGAGTGACTTCACTTTCACTTTTCACTTTCATGCATTGGAGAAGGAAATGGCAACCCACTCCAGTATTCTTGCCTGGAGAAACCCAGGGAAGGGGTACCCTGGTGGGCTGCCATCTATGGGGTCACACAGGGTTGTACATAACTGAAGCGACTTAGCAGCAGCAGCAGCAATGTAAAAACTCACTGTAACCTTGCTGTTAGAACTCTGAGTACTTCCTTTATGTTGACTGGAAAAAAAAATGCACAACCTAAAAGTTGTGAGTCATGTCTTACTTGGCAGACAAAACTGAAATCTTAGGCCTGGGACACAGCATCTCAGATGGCTCTAAGGGGCTGGTCAGACGTGGTAAGGGAGGAGCCAGGATATATATGGGTTTTTGCAACAAAGACCAGGTAGTCGGGACATCAAAAGATTACTGTTAATTAAGGAAATTAGGGGTCTCAAGTTAAAGAATGTAGTGCTTTTCTGTGTATGGGAAGATGCAAGAGTCTGGGCTCCCTGAAATCATTCTTCTGACCTGCAGCTCAGCTACCTGGGGCCAATATCCTGTGCTTTGTTACCCTAAGTGCCCTCAGGGCTCACCACTGGGGTGGCTAGAATATGGCAGCTTGATGGCTGCAGCCTCCTTTTCTTGCTGATGTGCAGGCAACATTTTTCCATTAACATTTTTATTATACAGGAAGAGGCCAGAGATTATGGCTCAGTTTATGATGTACACATACATCATGTCAGCCTTGAAAACTTGATCAACAGTAATGCCAAAGATGACAGTGACCAGAAAACTTGATGCCCTACTGGAATGGCCTTATGTGGCCAGGACACAGGACTTTGAATCTAGTTAATAGGCGGGTGCTGGAAGCGGGGAAGAGAGTTCTTAAAAACGTTAAGGGTCTGGATGGGGTATCAGATAAAACAGAGAAAGATATGAATGATAGAAATCCATGAGGGCAGTGGAATCCAGAAGACACAAGGACCAGCACTCTAGTTTAAAAGGTCAGGAACGGGTGGGGAGAATCCTTACAGACATCCAGAGGCTGAAAGGACTCCCAAGCAGGAAAGCAAGAAGGACAATGAGTTTCCAGTTAACCTCAGGCTTCTTCTGTTAAGAAAGGCTGGGACCTGGGACACTTCGCCAGTGCTTACAGCTAGACAAACTTTTCCTCCAGCAACAAAATACAAAGAAACTATAGGCAATGATAATAACTGCATGCATGCACAGTTGGGGCAAAATACAGGCAACACAATGCAAAAAGACCAAAATGCCAACTGCCACTTCTGAAGAGCTGTCAGGAAGGTAGGTGCAAAAGCAGGGGACTGTGCATGCCACCTGCACACAAGATCACAAAGGGGTGGGCAAAACACTTAAGCCACTCCACAGCCCTGGACACACCCAATCCTCACCCAGTATATGGCAGTTCACCTCCCTCTCCAGCCCAGGAGTGAGCAAGGTAACCTGTTACTTGTTTTGGCTCCCCTATGCTGTAGCAGGAGCTCCAATAAAGCAATGTCTGAATCTCTAGTCTGGCCTCTGATCAATTTCTATTGATTGGGGAAAGCCGAGAACCCTGGAACATACCACCAAGACCTAGAGGAGTAGGAAGCATAATCCAGGTCATGGGGTTCTACCATTAGGGAAACTGGCATTAGAACCCAGGTGGGAATCTAGGTACCTGATAAAACAGACCAAGGGGGGAAAGGCATACTTATTCCCTGAGGCAAAAGCTCTTTATTCCATACCCAGGACAGCACAGAGGCTTCCCTGGTGGCTCAGTGGTAAAGAACCTAGGTGCCAATGCACGAGACACAGGCTGGATCCCTGGGTCGGGAAGATCCCATGGAGAAGGGCATGGCAAAGCATTCCAGTATTCTTGCCTGGAGAATTGCATGGACAGAGGAGCCTTGTGGACTACAGACCATGGGTCTGCAAAGAGTCAAACGATTTAGCAAGGACAACATAGAGGCAAAGCCCTGGGCAGACAGAATTCACAGGCTGACCCACCAGAGTAGAGAAGCAGGTGGTATGTGGCAGCAAAAACAAGAAAATTCCATCAGCTTCTCCTTCTCATATGTTTAGATGAGGACTTCCTTTCAGATGAAAATCAGAATAAAATTTTCCATTCTACATGTTGATATATGCAGTAGTAGAGACAATATAAGCATTTAAACATATCAGGAACACAAGTAATGAGATCACAGAATACTGAAGATAGAATGACAAATTCAAACAACCCTTATTTGGCTGACTTTGTGGATTAAATGGACATGCTGAGCTATAAAACTGCTGGGATAAAGCACCTTAAGACTTTGACCAAGAAATGGGGAACAATCCCAAGATGGCAGATGAATGGGAGACTACTTTCTCCCCTACAAATTCATCAAAAGATCATTTGAATGTTGAGCAGCTTCCACATAACAACTTCTGAATGCTGGCAGGGGACAGCAGGCCCCCATAAAAGCAGCTGAATCACTTTGAAAGGAGTATTGAGACTACTGTAAGAGGAGGACCAAAACCCAGAGGCAGGAGGCTCAACTCCAGAACTTTAGAACATCACAGAACTCCTGACTCCAGGGAACATTAATAGACAAGAGCCCACCCAAAAGTCTCTATACCTACACTGAAACCAAGTTACAGCCAAGAGCCAACAAGTTCCATTGCAAGACATACCACACTAATTCTCCAGCAAAACAGAAACACAACACTGAACATTAAAAGACAGACTGCCCAAAGTCATACCAAACCCATAAACACCCCAAAATTCACAACTGGACACTTCATTGCACTCCCGAGAGAAGAGATCAAGCTCCAACCACCAGAACACAGACATAAGCTCCCCCAACCAGGAAACCTTGATAAGCCACTGGTCCAACCCCATCCACAGGGAGCAGACTCCACAGTTAAGAAGAACCATGACCTTCCAGCTTGCAGAAAGGACACCCCAAATACAACAATCTAAACAAAATGAAAAGGCAAAGAAATATTCAGAAGTTAAAGGAACATGATAATAACCCACCTAACCAACAATAGAATATGAGATAGGGAGTCTACCAGAACAAGAATTCAGAATAATGATAGTAAAGATGAATCAAAATCTTGAAAACAAAATGGAGTTACAGATAAATACACTAGAGACAAGGATTGAGAAGATGCAAGAAATGTTTAACAAGGATGTAGAAGAAATAGTCAATCTATAGTGAACAATGCAATAACTGAGATTAAAAACACTCTGGAGAGAGCCAACAGTAGAATAACTGAGGCAGAAGAGAATATGTGAGGTGGAAGATAGAATGGTTGTAATAAATGAAGTGGAGAGGAAAAAAGAAAAAATAAAAATAAATGAGGGCAACCTCAGAGACCTCTGAAACAATGTTAAATATCCCAACATTCAAATGTTAAATACCTCAATATTCATGGGTGTCCCAGAAGAAGACAAAAAGAAGGGGCATGATAAAATACTTGAGCAGATAACAGTTGAAAACTTCCTTAAAATGGGGAATGAAATAGCCACCCAAGTCTAAGAAACCCAGAGAGTCCCAAGCAGGATAAATCCAAGGTGAAACACCCCCAAGACACATATTAATCCAACTAACAAAAATTAAACACAAAGCACAAATATTAAAAGCAGCAAAGGAAAAGCAACAAATAACACACAAAGGGATCCCCATAAAGATAACAGCTGATCTTTCAACAGAAACTCTTCAGGCCAGAAAGGAATGGCAGGATATACTTAAAAGTGATGAAAGAGAAAAATTAATGATCAAGATTTCTCTACCCAGCAAAGATCTCATTCACATATGAAGGAGAAGTCAAAAGCTTTACAAATAAGCAAAAGGTGAGAGAAGTCAGCACCATGAAACCAGCTCTTCAACAAATGCTAAAGGATCTTCTCTAGGAAGATCCTCCAGGAAACACAGAAAAGGTTTATAAAAATGAAACCAAAACAGCAAAGTAAATGTAACAGGATCATACTTATCAATAATTACCTTAAATGTACATGGGACAAAACTGGCCAACAGACAAAAGACAAAACTGGCCAAATGGATAAAAAAATAAACAATACCCCTATATATGCTGTCTAAAAGAGACCCATCTCAAACCTAAGGACACATAAAGACTGAAAGTCAGAGGGGCTAGAAACAATATTTCATGCAAATGGAGACCAAAAAAAGCAGGAGTAGCAATACTCATGTCAGAGAAAATAGACTTTGAAATAAAGACAAAGAAGGACACTACATAATGATCAAGGGATCAATCCAATAAGAAGATATAACAATTATAAATATATATATGCACCCAACGTAAGAGCACTTCAATATGTAAGGTAAATGCTAACAAGTATGAGAGGTGAAATTAATAGTAATGCAGTAATAGTGGGGGAATTTAATACTCACTCACACCTATGTATAGATCAACAAAACAGAAAATTAAAAATGAAACACAAGTTTAAATGATACACCTGACCAGTTAGACATAATTGATATCTACAGGCATTTCACCCAAAAACAAGGGATTTCACTTTTTTCTCCAGTGGACACGGAACATTCTCCATAAAGAATGGATAGATAGATCCCATCCTGGGCCACAAATCTAGCCTTGGTAAATTTTTTAATATTGAAATAAAGTCAAGGATCTTTTCTGATCACAAAGCATTAAGATTAGATGTCAACTACAGTAAAAAAAAAAAAAAAAAAACCTATGAAAAACACTAACTTATGGTGATTAAACAATATGCTTCTGGATAAACAATAGATCACAAGAGGTACCAAAAATGAAATCAAAATATGCATAGACGCAAAAAAAAAAAAAAAAGAAATGAAAGAACAACAACCCCAAACCTATGGGATTCAGTTCAAGCAGTACTAAGAGGACGGTTCATAGCAATACAAGCCTACCTCAAGAAACAAGAGAAACTTCAAATAAACAAACAAAGGTTACAGCTAAAGCAGCTAGAAAAAGAAGAACAGAAAAACCTCAAAGTTAACCTTCCTGACTTCAGACTATACTACAAAACTGCACTTATGGACACCTTATCTCTGACAAAGGAGGCAAAAATATACAATGGAGAAAAGAGAATCTCTTTAACAAGTGGTGCTGGGTAAACTGGTTAACCATGTGTAAAAGAATGAAACTAGGAGACTTTCTAACACCATACACAAAAATAAACTCAAAATAGTTTAAAGATCTAAATGTAGGATCAGAAACTATAAAACCCTTAGAGAAAAACAAAGGAAAAACACTCTCTGACATAAATCATAGCAAGATCCTCTATGACCCACCTCCCAGAGTAATGGAAATAAAAACAAAAATAAACAGGTGGGACCTAATTAAACTAAAAGCTTTTGCACAACAAGGAAACTATATGCAAGGTAAAAAGACAGCCTTCAGAATGGGAGAAAATAATAGCAAAGGAAACAACAGACAAAGAATTACTCTCCAAAATATACAAGCAGCTCATGCAGCTAAATACCAGAAAAACAAACTAATCAAAAAGTGGGAGAAAAAAATAGACATTTATCCAAAGTAGACATACAGATGGATAATAAACAGATGACAAGATGCTCAACATCACTCATTATCATAGAAATGCAAATGAAACCCACAATGAGGTGTCATCTCATGCCAGTCAGAATGGCTGCCATCACAAAGTCTACAAACAATAAATGCCAGAGAGGGTGTGGAGAAAAGGAACCCTCTTACGCTGTTGGTGGGAATGTAAACTGGTACAGCCACTATGGAGAAAAGTGTGGAAATTCCTTAAAACCTGGAAATAAAACAGCCATACGACCCAGCAATCCCACTCCTGGACATACACACTGAGGAAGCCAGAACTGAAAGAGACAAGAAGCAAGAACTGAAAGGTAAACCAGTGTTCACTGAGGCACTGTTTACAATATCTAGGACATGGAAGCAACCTAGATGTCCATCGGCAGATGAATGGATAAGAAATTTGTGGTACATATACACAATGGAATATTACTCAGCTATAAAAAGGAACACATTTGAGTCACTTCTAATTCTAATGAGGTGGATGAAACTGGAGTCTATTATACAGAGTGAAGTAAGTCACAAAGAGAAACACCAATACAGTATATTAACATATATATAGGGAATTTAGAAAGATGGTAACTAAAATCCTATATGCAAGGCAGCAAAAGAGACACAGATGTAAAGACAGACTTTTGGACTATGTTGCAGAAGGCAAGGGTAGAATGATATGAGACAATAGCATTTAAACATGTATATTACCATATGTAAAACAGGTGACCAGTGCAAGTTCAATGCACAAAGCAGGGCACTCAAACACAGTGCTCTGGGACAACACAGAGGGATGGGGTGGGGAGGGAAGAGGAAGGGAGGCTCAGGATTGGGTGGCACATGTGTACCCATGGCTGATTCATGTGAATGTATGGCAAAAACCACCACAATATTGTAAAGTAGTTATCCTCCAATTAAAATTAATTAATTTTAAAAAATACTTTGATCAATAAATGGAGCTTCACAAATATCAGTTGTTTTAAAGAAGATTTAGCCTAAGTTAAGGTAATGGCCAACTGACTTTATTAATTTTATTTGTAAGTCCATTCTTGCCTAAGAAAATGACAAAATCTCACACTAACTTCTGATTTACTGGAATTTCCATTTAACAAACACATCTAGACTTATAAGAAAGAAAACAGCAGAGTTTTTATTATCTTCTGTTCAGTGGATTCTCTTGTCAGTTTTCCAGCTGTGCTATTTCTGACAAGTTTTTCTAAGGCTTCGCCCACAAATGGGTAGCAGGCAGAAGCCCCACTATAGCTCTCTCCGTAATTATTGAGAGGATGAGGCAGAAGAGCAGACTGGACCATGTTTCCCTACTGCTCTGTCACTACGCCTGAGAGAAACACAGATGTTGATTAACATGCATGTTAACCTTGGCTGCACCCTGGCGTCATAGACCCACGCCCCTTCTGTTAATTTCCAGATGTTCACCCAGACAATCGAAAGTTCCTAATGCAAGACAGGTGACTTTCCTGTGCAGCCAGGATTGAAACCACGGGGTCAAGGGCTTAGAATTCAGAGTTTTGGATTCAGGCAAGTCACTTCACCCATGTCTGTTTCCTGACTTGTACAAAAACATCTACTTCTCAGGGGGCTTCCCCAGTTGCATAGATGGTGAAGAATCTGACTGCAATGCAGAAGACCTGGGTTCAATCCCTGGGTCGGCAAGATCCCCTGGGGAAAGGAATGACAATCTACTCCAGTATTCTTGCCTGGAGAATCCTAAGGACAGAGGAGCCTAGAGGGCTGAAGAGTCAGGGACGACTGAGCAACCAACACTTCAGTTTCTCAGCATTGATATAAGAGTTAAGTCATCTATAATATTTACGTTCTGGAACCTGTAAGCTCTCAATAACAGCTGGGTTTTGCCTTTAGGTAGAACCTAAAAGTCCATATTAATTGAAACTGTTGACTGAAAATAATGCATAACCTAAAAACTGAGTGTGCTGTGTGTGTATGAGTGAGAAATACTGAGGACGTAAGCCTGGGAGACAGGCTTTCTGACGTCTCTGAGGGGCTGCTCTGCAAAGGTAAGAGAGGAGCCAGGATATATAGGAGATTTTTTTGCCAAAGAACTGCTACAAAATAACAGACAGTTGAACATCAAAAGATTACTGCTGGACTCACAAACGTACAAAACAAACTTAGGGTTACCTAAAGGCAAAAGGGATGGGTGAGGGAGGGGGTTTAAATTAGGGGTTTGGATTAGCAGATTTAAAACTACATTAGGTAAATTAGATAAACAACAAGGGCCTACCATAGAGCACAGGAAATTATATTTGATAGCTCCAATAAACTATAATAAAGTCAAAGTGAAGTCGCTCAGTCATGCCCAACTCTTTGCGACCCCATAGACTGTAGCCTGCCTGGTTCCTCCATCCATGGGATTGTCCAAGCAAGAATACTGGAGTGGGTTGCCGTTTCCTTCTCCAGGAGATCTTCCTGACCCAGGGATTGAACCCAGGTCTCCTGCATTGTAGGCAGATGATTTACTGTCTGAGCCACCAGGGAAGTCCTATCTAAAGTTAAAACATTGTAAACCAACTATCCTTTGATTACAAAAAATAAAAGATTACTGCTAATGAAAGGAAAAACAAACATCTCAGGTTAAGGACTTAGCACTTTTCTTGGTTCGGGAAGATGCAAGGCTCTGGGCTCACTGAAACCATTCCTTTATCTGTGCCTCAAATCTCTGCCGTCAGTGTCCTGCTGTTCTCCATCTTGAACCCTCTCAGAGCACACAGTAAGGGGTGCTAAGAGGCTGACAGCTTGATGGCCACAACATCCTTTGTTTACAATATCTTTTTGCTCCTTGGAAGAAAAGCTATGACCAACCTAGACAGCATATTAAAAAGCAGACATTGCCAACAAAGGTCCATCTAGTCAAAGCTATTGTTTTTCCAGTAGTCATGTATGGATGTGAGAGCTGGACTATAAGGACAGCTGAGTGGCAAAGAATTGATGCTTTTGAACTATGGTGTTGGAGAAGACTCTTGAGAGTCCCCTGGAATGCAAGGAGATCAAACCAGTTAATCCTAAAGGAAATCAGTTCCTGAATATTCATTGGAAGGACTGATGCTGAAGCTCCAATATTTTGGCCACCTGATGAGAAGAGCTGACTCCTTGGAAAGACCCCAATGCTGGGAAAAACGGAAGGCAGGAGGAGAAGAGTATGGCTGTCAGGAGCCACATTAGGCATTACTGACAAAATGGAGGCACGGCCCCAACCCCGTCTCATCTCGCAGGCATGGTCCCAGGAGGAAGGAGTTAGGCCTTTTGATTCTAACTTGTTCTTTCCTTTCTTCCATTCAGTTGGCAGGAAAGAATGTTAAAGTGCTTGAAAGAAGCATGAGAAAGCACAAAGCCTTCTACAGTTGTGCCCAGAAAACAATCTATAAAACAAACCATTGACATTTGTTCAAGGAATGTCCCAGGATGAGCACATAGGCCATAGCTTGAGATCATAGGAAGGATTATTAACTGAGACCTGTTTGTGAGGGGAATGTTTATGGCAAAAGAACTTTGCTGAGTTTAGGGTTTCAGTTCAGAACAATTCAGTTCAGTCACTCAGTCATGTCCGACTCTTTGCAACCCTATGAATCACAGCACACCAGGCCTCCCTGTCCATCACCAACTCCCGGAGTTCACTCAGACTCACGTCCATCGAGTCAGTGATACCATCCAGCCATCTCATCCTCTGTTGTCCCCTTCTCCTCCTGCCCCCAATCCCTCCCAGCATCAGAGTCTTTTCCAGTGAGTCAACTCTTCACATGAGGTGGCCAAAGTACTGGAGTTTCAGCTTTAGCATCATTCCTTCCAAAGAAATCCCAGGGCTGATCTCCTTCAGAATGGACTGATTGGATCTCCTTCCAGTCCGAGGGACTCTCAAGAGTCTTCTCCAACACCACAGTTCAAAACCATCAATTCTTCAGCACTCAACGTTCTTCACAGTCCAACTCTCACATACATACATGACCACAGGAAAAACCATAGCCTTGACTAGACAGAAGTTTGTTGGCAAAGCAATGTCTTTGCTTTTGAATATGCTATCTAGGTTGGTCATAACTTTTCTTCCAAGGAGTAAGTGTCTTTTAATTTCATGGCTGCAGTCACCATCTGCAGTGATTTTGGAGCACCCCCTCAAAAAAATAAAGTCTGACACTGTTTCCATTGTTTCCCCATCTATTTCCCATGAAGTCATGGGACCAGATGCCATGATCTTCGTTTTCTGAATGTTGAGCTTTAAGTCAACTTTTTTGCTCTCCTCTTTCACTTTCATCAAGAGGCTTTTGAGTTCCTCTTCACTTTCTGCCATAAGGGTGGTGTCATCTGCATATCTGAGGTTATTGATATTTCTTCCGGCAATCTTTATTCCAGCTTGTGTTTCTTCTAGTCCAGCGTGTCTCATGATGTACTCTGCATATAAGTTAAATAAGCAGGGTGACAATATACAGCCTTGATGTACTCCTTTCCCTATTTGCTACCAGTCTGTTGTTCCATGTCCAGTTCTAACTGTTGCTTCCTGACCTGCATATAGGTTTCTCAACAGGCAGGTCAGGTGGTCTGGTATTCCCATCTCTCAGAATTTTCCACAGTTTATTGTGATCCACACAGTCAAGGGCTTTGGTGTAGTCAATAAAGCAGAAATAGATGTTTTTCTGGAACTCTCTTGCTTTTTCCATGATCCAGCGGATATTGGCAATTTGATCTCTGGTTCCTCTGCCTTTTCTAAAACCAGCTTGAACATCTGGATGTTCATGGTTCACGTATTGCTGAAGCCTGGCTTGGAGAATTTTGAGCATTACTTTACTAGTGTGTGAGATGAGTGCAATTGTGAGGTAGTTTGAGCATTCTTTGGCATTGCCTTTCTTTGGGATTGAAATGAAAACTGACCTTTTCCAGTCCTGTGGCCACTGCTGAGTTTCCCAAATTTGCTGGCATATTGAGTGCAGCAGTTTCACAGCATTATCTTTCAGGATTTGAAATAGCTTAACTGGAATTCCATCACCTCCACTAGCTTTGTTCGTAGTGATGCATTCTAAGGCCCACTTGACTTCACATTCCAGGAAGTCTGGCTCTAGGTGAGTGATCACACCATCATGATTATCTGGGTCATGAAGATCTTTTTTGTACAGTTCTTCTAGCTAGAAGACTTTTTAGGAGATAATGATTTTAAGATGCTAGGGGCAAACAGGATTTAGAAAGATAAGAAATAAACTGAGGAATGTAACATGAGTTACAATGTAATCACAAGTACAGTAAAGCTGGGTGGGGAAACTAAAATCATCAAACCTCTGACCTAATGCTTTTGTCAAAGTATGAAAGAGAACCTGAAGCTTGAAATAAACATGTAGTCCTGTACTATGAGTCAGAGGCTACATCATCATTGCCAACACCATCCATCTCTTTAGGTTGAATCCCTGGCTGCTGGAGCTGGACTCTGGCAGATGGCAGAGGATGAGATGACTGGATGGCATCACCGACTCCCTGGACATGAGTTTGAGCAAGCTCTGGGAGTTGGTGATGGATAGGAAAGCCTGGTGTGCTACAGTCCATGGGGTCGCAAAGAGTCGGACAGAACCTAGCTAATGAACTGAACTCACAGCAGAAGACATTCTTCGTCCACACCTTATTAGTCTACTTTTTTATGACATTGGTACCTTTTATGAAAGCAACATTGACATACATCCCCTTGTATGGAGGGAAAAATCTTTTTCCTCTGTCCTTCTGAGTTCTTGACTGGGACTCCTATAACAAAAGACAGATTAACATAAGGAAATCATAAAACACAAGTTTTATGTCATACAAAAGCCTTCATAAGGAAATGAAGAAAGTAGCAACTACAAATTGGCAGTTGCCATCTACTTCTATGAGCTTCCCCAGTGGCTCAGTGGTAAAGAATCTGCCTGCAAGACAGGAGTTGCAAGAGACATAGGTTCAATCCCCAGGTCGAGAAGATCACTGGAGGAGGGAAAGGCAGCCCACTCCAGTATTCTTGCCTGGAGAATTCCATGAACAGAGGAGCCTGGCAAGCTAAAGTCCACGGAGTCGCAAAGAGTTGAACATGACTGAAGCGACTTAGCACGCATGCACACATCTACTTCTACAAGGAATAAATTGTGTGCTGCTACAGCTGCTGACCTTCAACACCCCCTGAAAGGAGTTCAGTGTGGGGAGAAGGAATGAGGCATCTGTGCTCAGGGAAAAACTGGCAGAACAGGTCTTCAGATAGCTATTTTCAGAAGGTTTTATGATCCTAATTGTTATACCTTCTCATATCTAGAAAAGCACTTTACATGGTGGTGACTGTTCCTCAGGACGAGTAGAAACCTTCTGCAAAATATATGTGCTTGATTTCACGCATTCCCCCTTCACCACAGTCACACGAAGATGGACTATCACCCTGCCTCCTGGGAGCAGTTTCTCAGAGCTATCTGAAGTGCTCTCTCCTGGACTGCTGTCCTCATTTTGCCCAAAATAAAACTTAACTCACAACTTTCATGCTGTGCATTTTTTTAAGTCAACAAAACAGTGTTAATGTAGGTTTCATGAATCCTGGAGAGTCTTTCAAAGATGGGAGAAGACAGAGCCTGAGCTCAGTGCAGAGAATGCTGGGAAACAGCAAGCCCTATTGGCTTGGATTCTTCTCAGTGCCCCTATATCTTGAGAGAAAAGGAGGCTCCTTCCTCTGGGCATAGAGAGGACACCTCTCATGTGAGGGTCTTATGACCTGTTTCAGAAGAAGATTAGTAAATCCTTCCTGCAGCTGCCATTTCTCAAATTCTTCCAGTTTACAACAGTCTACATGCCAAGGAGTCAAATTTTGATGCAGGGTGGCCTAAGCCCATTCACCCCTAAATAAATAACACCCTCGTTTCAATTGACCTGTTTGGTAAAAATAAGCTTCCACACTAAGGAAATGGGCAGGAAATGCCTGAAAGGAAGTGAGATGTATTACAATATATATACACCAGAATTTTACCATTTATCAAAGATGAAGCAAGGAAAACACAAAACAAAATGAAAGAGACCTAAAGAGGAAATTCAATGCCTGCCTGTAGAGAAAAGAGTGTTTATCATACCTAATAACACGTTTTCTATGCTTTTATGGAATGGAAACAGTGACAGACTTTTTCTTCTTGGGCTCCCAAATCACTGCAGATGGTGACTGCAGCCATGAAATTAAAAAACACTTGCTCCTTGAAAGAAAAGCTATGACAAATCTAGATAGCATATTAAAGAGCAGAGATATTATTTTGTTGACAAAGGTTCATATAGTCAAAGCTATGGTTTTTCCATTAATCATGTATGGATGTGAGAGTTGGACCATAAAGAGAGCCAAAGAATTGATGCTCTTGAACTGTGGTGCTAGAGAAGACTCTTAAGAGTCTCTTGGACTGCAAGGAGATCAAACCAGTCAATCCTAAGGGAAATCAGTCCTGAATATTCACTGGAAGGACTGATGCTGAAGCTGAAGTTCCAGTACTTTGGGCACCTAATGGGAAGAACTGGCTCATTGGAAAAGACCCTGATGCTGGGAAAGATTGAGGGCAGGAGGAGAAGGGGACAACAGAGGATGAGATGGTTGGATGGCATTACTGACTAATGAACAGGAGTTTGAGCAAGCTCTTGGGGTTGGTGATGGACAGGGAAGCCTGGCATGTTGCAGTCCATGGGGTCACAAAGAGTTAGACATGACTGAGTGACTGAACTCAACTGAACTGATCATTTTATTTAATGAAACTTCATCATCCATCCAGTTATAAGGATAACTGCACATGTCTGAGTCCAATGTGACTACTGATAGTCTTTCAGGCAGTTTCAACAGGCTCATCAATAGATAAAATAAGAAGAACTGAGACTTCAGTGAGCACATCAGAAGGTGAATTAAACATTTTACACAGTGTCAGAAGGCAGCAGATTTACCAATGCAGTGTTGACACAGAACATTTTTTCCCTTTGGCTACATGGAGAGATCACCTCTGTGCCCCACAGGGCTGAAATGGAAAAATGAGCTCTGGATGACTTCATGTTCTGATCCCCAAAAGAGGACCCTGCCATTTGTGTAATACATGTGGACACAACAAAGTAACACGCCCTTTTAGTCTGTATTTGGACTGTCAGTAGCCCCCTCCACATCCCAGCCGCCGGAGAGCATGCATGCAGGCTTCCTGAAACACAGTGATGTCCACCAGTTTGTCTCACTTGGCCCAAACAGGGCTCCAAATAGGGTGAGAAGTTGTACCTCTTCTGTCCCACCGATAGGGGTGTCATTAACAGAGCCAAGCTAACAACACTTAACCCTCGTGCTGTTGCAGAAATAAGGAAGCGTCTGCATAGAGGAGTTAATAATCCTGGAATAAGTCCCAGACACATGCTCAGGAAAAATCACTTGCCATAACAGTGACTCCAGTTTAAACTTGAAGAGGTCTATATTCAAATGGAATAGATGATGGTTTTTCTATGAGCTGTTGAAGAAGTTTCTCTGTATTCTATGTGAGATCATTATTATAAAAGACTTTGAAAAATAAAAACCAAACCTAAACGACATTTCTCCAAAGAAGGCATACCGATGGCCAACAGGCACAATATACAGATATTCAGAAAAAATGCTCAATATCACTAATTAGCAGAGAAATGCAAATTAAAGCTACAATGAGGAATCATCTCACACCATTCAGAATGGTCATCATCAAAAATTCTACAAACAATAAATGCTGGAGAGGGTATGGAGAAAAACGAATCCTTCTATACAGTTGGTGGGAATGTAAATTGGTGCAGCCACTATGAAGAACAATATGGAGGTTCGGCACCCCACTCTAGTATTCTTGCCTGGAAAATCCCATGGATGGAGGAACCTGGTTGGCTACCGTCCATGGGGTTGCAAAGAGTCGGACAGGACTGAGCTACTTCACTATCTATCTAAGAAACTAAAATAGAACTACTATATGATCCAGCAGTCCCACTTCTGGGCATACATCTGGAGAAAGCTCTAATTCCAAAAGTTACATGTAGCCCAGTGTTAATAGCAGCACTACTCACAAACCAAGACATGAAACAACCTAAATATCCATCAACAGCTGACTGGATAAAGATGTGGAATATATATACAATGAAATACTACTCAGCCACAGAAAAGAATTAAATAATGCCTGTCTGCTGGAGTAGGGGGGCTGCACTGCCCCTCGCTGGGTGGGTGTGCGAGTGTGTGAGTGAGAGACAATCAGCGGCCTCCCTCCTGCAGGGGAAGAATCCCCAACACTGGCCTTGAGCAGCATCATGTGACAATCAGTCCCTCCTATTTGGACCAGAACAGCCTTTGGGCCAAATGGACCCCTTACCAGCACTGCGGATGCGGGTGAAGAGGCCCCGGGCCCTGGCTCCATCCTGCCCCCTGGCGGTGGCGGCCAGATGACCCCTGGACCCATGGTTGAGGTCCCACCCTCGGAGGCGGGAAGTATAGCTCGATTTTTTTTGGACCGGGTTTTTTCAGGCTCCAATCCCTTCCTTGATCTGGGCCCCTGTGGGTGGTCTGTTGTCCTCAGGGGTTGTGGGTGTCGGGGGAGGATCTGCATGGTCTGAACTTAGGGTAGGAGACGGATAAATGCCACATCCCTCAGCACTCCCAATGTGGCTGAGGTTAGATTTCATTTTGGACAGAGAGTGAAGACCCCGGCCTTGGAATGGGAAGGGGCCCAGGCTCCCTGTCCCTTACCGTGAAAAGACCTATTCCATAGCCTTTGACTGCAGATCTGTGGGACCCTCCCAGCCTGTTCCAGAAACTTCTGTCTCCCAGGGAGGGGCTGGGGCGTTTGGATGGCACGAGTGTGGACCCAAACCGGCCCTGCCAGGATCCAGGGGCAACACCTAGGGTCCCGGGGAGGGGGTCTGCACCGTGGTGAGATACCTTAGCTCAAGGTCCGGGAGAGAGGTGGGGCGTGCCTAACCTTGTTTCCCTTTGTATCCGTCTGAATGCCCCTCCCCGTATTGTCCCAGCGCTGGCCAGTGCATGTCCACAGGAGGAGGACTGTGGTCTGAGGACCCAGGGAGCTGAGAACTCGCCCCTCTACCCCTCCGCAGTGTCTGGGGGCCTGAAGGGACCGGTAGTCACTGGGACCTGGTAGCTGTGGCCTCTAGAGGTGGGTGAAGGGGGCGGGCCCCAAGGGACTTTGCTTTGGGGTGACTCCCTCCCCGCTGCCCTGCCTGGCCTCATCCTGGTATGTAATTAAACAAGTCTTTTTTTAAACTCCACTCCCCCCCCCCCCCGAAAAAATACCATTTGCAGCAACATGGATGAATTTAGAGATCATCATACTATGGGAAGTAAGTCAGAAAGAGAAAGACAGATACTACATGATATCACTCATATGAAAAATCTAAAATATGACTCAAATGAACTTATTCACTAAACAGAAACAGACTCACATAGAAAACAAACGTGGTTATCAAAGAAGAAAGGGAGTAGGGAAAGATAGATTAGCAGATATAAACTACCATATATAAAGTAGACAAATAGCAAGGTCCTATTATATAATACAGAGAATTATATTCAATATCCTGTAATAAATCATAATGAAAAAGACTACACATACATGTATAATTGAATCACTTTGCTGTACATGGGAAACTAATACAACATTGTAAATCAGCTATATTTTGATTTAAATAAAAGCCTTAAAAGAAATTTATTACCAGCCCAATAACAGCAGTATAATCTATTCCAAAGAATTCTCTTCATGCTTATGCCTTATTTCATGGCTCTGCCAATTTTTAAACCAACACAGTTAGTATACCCAGTTGGTTCTTGTCACTTATCTTGGTAAAAGCCTGCTTAACATACATGGGCAAAGCTAAGAGATACTAAGATAATTTTAAAAGTTAAAGAAGGAATCCAAATCTGACATATTTTAATTTACTTTACCTAAAAACACATAATTTGCCCATATAATAATATAGAATGAAAGCCTTTTCTTCAAGTATGAATCTGCTGATTGAAATCATGAAATATCTTTCTTGCAGGAACCCATGAGTGTTAGTGTGTATTTTATTGAAACAGAGTGAAAACCTAAAGACTCCTTAAGTAAAACATTTTGGGGAATTTCAGATCTTCCCCAATCTTGTATAGTCATCTTGCCCATTCTATAATTCAACAGAATTATGTTTTATTTACCTTTATCATCTTTCTAAAGTACTCAAGTTGGTCTTCATAGGAAAAAAATGCCCTTTTTATCCATATTCAATGTCATCAGTTTATGTGTTAACTTATAATATAAAAATATATGCATCTGTCATAAAAAGGTTTGGAAACCAATTCATTCTTGGCAAAAAAACTAGCCAGTTGATACAGGAAGAAGAATCTGGGCATGTATGTAGTCTTGTAATGGTCTATTTACCCTGACCATAAGTTAGTGTACCTTTCCATGGGAATGGAGAACTTGGAAGATTTCACTGAGTCAGTCTATGAGGTGAATTTAGAGAATAATGATTCTCTTTTACAAATATCTTAATGCCAATTAAATGTTAACCTGCCTCTCGTAAACTGACTATAAACTCCATGAGATGGATCTCCCTAAGAAGCTAACACTTAACTCACAAACCAGCCAGATATCCAGACTAATTTTCACAAGAAAGAAAGAAAAGAAAAAGAAAGTGAAGTCGCTTAGTCATATCCGACTCTTTGCGACCCCATGTAGCCTGCCAGCCTCCTCCATCCTGGGATTTTCCAGGCAAGAATACTGGAGTGGGTTGCCATTTCCTTCTCCAGGGGAACTTCCTGACCCAGGGATCGAACCCAGGTCTAACCATACTGCAGGCAGAACGATGTCGGATTCATGATCTCCAAAGAAGATTTAGCTTTGGGACCAGGGACCAGGCACCAGGCTCAATCACTTGAGAGCTTTTGTGTAGCAGAGTTTTATTAAAGTATAAAAGTACAGAGAAGAATTGGTAATTCTTTACCTATTTTTTTCATGAAATATATTTAAAAGGTGAAATCATTAGTGAGAGAGCTAATCCTTAGGTAGATAAGGAGTCCAGGATCCTCAAGGAGGAAGGGTTCCAGGGCCCTCAAGGAGGAGAAAAGGACAAATTAGTTTTTTTCCTACATTTTTTTATCTTAGTCAATATAACAATGTATCTTGCTCAAGGACATGTTTCTCCTTAACAAGAACCTTCTGACTAATCTTATTAAGAAGTATGTTGTGGGAGTGGGTCTGGTAAGACCTTTCCATTGCTAGTTCTAATCTTGTTAATTAAAGATATATGTTGGGAGAATGGGTCTGGTAAAAGTATATAAGGCCTTGATAAGACTAGCAAGTGGGGCACTCTTCATCCCCCTTCTGATGTCTATGTCAGAAGCTTCTTCTGTCCTTTTATGCTTTAATAAAACTCTGCTACACAAAAGCTCTCGAGTGATCAAGCCCGGTCCCTGGTCCTGAAGCAAAATCTTCTTTGGAGATCATGAATCTGACATCGTTCACCATAACCTGTCATTAGTAAATCATTTAGGAGTCAGTCTATCTAATTGCAAAGCCACAGGTGCCTATTTTCAAGATCATTTTATATATCTGGTTTTAAACTGTGAATGCTGTTATGTTTAAATATGCTTTTAAAAGTACATAACAAGAAGCTTAGGCTATAACTGAAAGCAGAGTGAAGCAGAAGCAGGTCAGTAAATGATCCAGAAACCGTACAGGACCATGCTAAACAGCGCCAGCAGAGAGTTTAATGAAGAAGCCATATCTTCATTTTTAAATTAGCAATAACACACTAAGTGGAGGAGAAGAATATTGCAATGGAACTATAGGAAAGTTAGTGATGGTGGTGATAAAAATCACAGGAGGATTCACGCAGAACAATCTACTCAACTGTTTCTTCCTCTCTCCACTCTGTCAAATGAGAAAGTTTTAGGAAGAAAGGAGAAAATTTCCCACAGCTGATCAGGAATGAATGATACAGTGAAGGCCCTACTTCTCCACTGAATAGCTGGAAAGAATGAAGAAGTCTTTTGTGGCTGAAAGAGGGACGCAGCTGCCAGCTATGGGCCCTGGAAAATGGGACCTGAATGCAGGATACTTCCAGAATGAACCTGGTTGACTCAAGGCTGGATAGAAGCAGCATGAGGTGTGTGAGAGAGCCACAATCAGCAAAGTTTGATGTCTCCTCACTAACTTTCAACTAGTGCTCACATTTCTTGGAATCTTGCACTATCTGAATGCCATTTTTTTTTTAGTTTTGTTAATATTAATAATTGACTACTTAATTAACAGTCCTATTTCCATGGCAAAAATCTGATTGGAAGTGTGGGCTCTGCTCTGAACCACAACTAACGTTAAGAGCCTGACTATTCAAAGTCATAACAGAGCTATGGCCATGATCTGGTCAAAAGATAATCCAAAATCCAGACAAAATTATGAAAGTGGATAACTTTGGAGTTGCAAGACGAAAACAAAAAAGACCCATCACACAGACCTTTTTAGTGACTCACTAAATTCTGACTTCTTATCTACACATTTGGAATTAACTTAGTCATATGATGTCAACAACAACCATAACACAGAAATTACATGAAGCTATTAAACAAAAGACAATGAAATTTGTAATTTGGTAACTAACAAAAACTGCAAGACAATTAAAGCTACTTTTCCATAGGACCATCAGTCAATACCTCATTATTAATAGGAGTCAGGGATTTCCCTGGCAGTCCAGTGGTTAAGACTCTGTACTTTCACTGCAGGGGGCGTGTGTTCAATCCCTTGTCAGGGAACTAAGATTCCAAAATGCTGCATGGCGCGGCCAAAAAAAATGTCTTTCTTCAAGCAAGATATGGCCATCAAGCTTTCTCATGACAGCGTAGGAAAGCATCCAAGAAGAGAGGTAGAGTGTGAAGAATAATACTGAATCCTTAGTAAAAGAACACAGCTCTAACTGGAAATGTGAAATAGGCTCCATGAGATGTGTAGACACCTCCAGCAAGAGGAACTGCATTCCATGCTGAAGCGGCTCTGCAAAAATTCCCTCTAGTTTTCTTAGAAAAAAGAATTCTTCATTTAGAACACACTCTTTGATCTTAATTGTACTGATTGGATCTAAACAGAATATGCAGACCTTCCAACACACCCAGTTCACATTCACCTCCCCAACCACAACACGCACCACACTATTTCATCAAACCTCCAGGTTCCCCGAGGTTTTTCCTGGGCCCCTCTCTTTCCTGAGTGCCTCCTCTCAGTGTTCTCAAAGCTGCATGTGCTACAGTGAAAGGGGGAAAAAAAAAGGAATGAGTTTTTTCCTTTCCTTTCCTGAGAACAAAGAAGATACAGAAGAGAACAGTGAGCAGGCCTGAACATTTCTAGTTTTTTTTTTTCTTTTATTTTAACTGCTCTTAATTCTGCATGCCTGTAACTAAACTTGCTCTTCTGTCCCCCAACTCTGCAGGAAGAGCCTCCCTGGTGGCTGGAATAGTAAAGAATCTACCTGCAATGCAGGAGGCCTGCGTTCAATCCCTGGGTGAGGAAGATCCCCTGGAGAAGGGAATGGCAACTCACTCCAGTATTCTTGCCTGGAGAATCCCATGGACAGAGGTGCCTGGTGGGCTGCAGTCCATGGGGTCACAGAGAGTCAGACAGGACTGAGTGACTAACACTTAACTTCTTACTCTGCAGGAGCTACACTTAGCACCTATCTTCCTTTGATTCTGTGCGAAATATATCCTGTATCTGGTGTTCACCCTTACAACACTCTTCCCCTTATAGTTCTTTTTACATATCAGAAAGAAAGCCACAGAGCCACAGAACTGACACACTAAATTACTGTATCACGGCCAACAGCCTATCACTGTCTTTGAAACAATTCAAGAGGAAGAAATCAAGATCCTAACACCTTTGTTCCTCATCACCTACTCCTGGACTGTGAGCCCTCATCTTATATAAGCTCCTAGACTCCTCACTGGGGTGGCAGGTTGGGAGGCACAGTTCTTAGGGCATGAATCTACTGTGTTCCTCTCTCCACTAGTTGAGAATTAAAGCCACCTTTCTGTTTCCTCCAAGCTCTGTGTCTGTATTTTTTACGTGGCTTCGGTGGGCAGAGAAAGCCAAGATTCTGGTCACCAACACATGTTCCCCCTAAACTGTGACCCTTGGGCTAAAAGCCATCAGGGAAGTGGGCCTGGTCTTCAGGAGAGACAAGAGCAGCGTTTCCTCATTCTCTGAAATTTCTGTCCATGCAGCCAAAGTTGTGCTAACCCAGTGGCAACCACATCAGGCAGCCAATCGCATCAGCTATGCTTCCACGAAATCTTGATTCCTCCCCAAAGCAGGTTAGATGCCACATTCCCACCCTCCCAGGGTTGGAAACCAAGTGTAGGACCTCACTTTCATCTTCAGTGGAGCAGTAATCTCATTAGATCTCACACCGCACTGCAATCTGATCACTTTTAAATGAATCCTGAGGCCACGGTGCACAGTAGGCTCACTTTTTTTTTCAGGGGGTACATCATATTTTTAGAAAAAGTGTTCCTACATATGCAGTTGATGCATTAATTTTAAAAACTATATTATAAAGGAACAAGGATAGAGCTATACCTTAAATAGATTTCTTTTTGTTGACAAGAGTTAACTAACAGGCATACCACACACAGACATTAGATTGGAGCACTGGCATCTAGCTTATATAACTAACTCACAAATGTATTAGAGGTTACATGCAAAGTGTCTGATGAAATCAAGACCCTAAGTGTACATATTTTGCTCTGATCTGTCAGTGTAGTTATCCTGTCAAAGGAAATAATGAGGGAAGAGCATCAATTAGTATTCATGAACCCGCAGGTAATTACCATTTCTCTCAAAGGGAGTTTGGATTACAATTAGCAGGCTACTGAATACCTGAAATGAAGTATGGAGGTTATCCTTAGGAGTGGGGAAAAAAGAAGTAAATATGAATAATAGTAGCCACATCTACTTGACCATTTCCCTGAAGTTAGCCCCATCTCATATCCACCTCCGCATGGACAAGCAGAATCCTATGATGAAGGGTGTTCTGTCCTGAAATTCCTTAACCATATCCAAAGCTTAATAAGAATATGAAAACTGTTCAGTAACCAGTAATTTGTATGACTTGTGAAGGTAAGTTTTAACAAGGATAATGTCAACATAAAAAGTGTGTTAGCTTCACCATTACACACACCCAGACATTCAGATAGTGTCTCTAAGTGCAAATAATAAGAAAGCTGAAGCTAATCTTTTGGAAGTTTTAATCAAATAACATATCTTTTTAGTAATGGAGCAACATTCAAGTAGTGAAAGTTATAAAGCCCTCAGCTGGGGAGTTTATCTTTCCCTTCTTAAAACCTAAGCCAATAAACATGAAATAATAAAGAAACAAACTTTTAATGGCCTATAGATAATGACACCCCTGCTAAGATATCAGTTTAGTATCCTGCAGTTTAAACAGCTGCCATTTGTCAGATAATTGCTGATGTTATTTCCATCTTCGCATTAAAGCAGACGGCTAAATTTGCATTTTTGACCCACTTTGTTTTTGTAAACAAAGTTGGCATTTAAGAACCACTGAAATACCCTATCTTATTGTCGTCACCATTTGGAAGGCTGGAGGCAAAGTCCAAAGAAAATTCAACATCATTGAAAGTGACTTGGTCACATGTAACCTAACTGTCCATCTTACTTCTAGAAAGAGGAAAGAAGAACTCAAGGAGACAACAGCCTGCAGCGGGAGAGAGAGCCACTTCCACGTTCTGACCTCATCTCAGGATTCCACATTCACTTCCCCTGTGCAGAGCTAATTATTTTGCCCCCAATCACTTTTATTTTTAGACCTTGTTAAAGATCTTTGACCAAGACTTCAGTCCACTGGAATACCACTCATTCACTCCATGTGGGTAAATCTCAAGGGGACAGAGTATGCTTTGTGCCTAAGTCTCTGCCACTATCTCCTGGACCCTCAACCGGCCATACTTCTAGGTGGCCATCCTCAGTTCCAGGTCTCCCGCATTGCAAGCAGATTCTTTACCATCTGAGCCACCAAAAGCCCCATGCTAAGCCAACCCTGTGTCAAAACATAAGTGCAATGGCAAGTTAAACAGAAAGGAAGATTTTTCTCAAGACTATTGCAATAGAGGAGAGAGATTGAACTCAACTCCCCAGAAACAAAAAGTGGGGGAGTTTTTAAGCCAGGGTGAGCTAGCAGAAAATTACTGGAGGAAATGGGAGGAGGTGGGAGGATGGACTATGAGATGGGGCCATTTGTGTTTTAACTGGCCCTGGTGGAAGCTAGGCTCCTCCCCTCCCACAGAGCCTCGGGTGGCTGAGGGTGCTACCAGTTCTATCTTCCCTGATAATCACAGCTCAGAAAAGTGGCTCCCAGATCCTTGAGAAAGACATTTTTGGATCATAAAATGGGCAAGAAGCTTTTAAAAATATTACAACTGAAAGGGCAGAAAAGTAATTTACAATTGAAAGTTTTCTATATCAAATCCTCCAATGAAAGAGAAATCAGGGGTCCAGAGTCAGGAAGAAGCAGGTCTAAGGTTTAGTGGGGCTGAGAAGAGAAGCTGCTCCAGAGCCACACTAAGTCGGGGAGTAAGGCATCAGGCAGTGAGAAGTCGAGGCACACAGCCCAGCCACATTCACCATCTCCCCCACACACCTGGACGTCTTTACAGAATCTCTGCTAAGATCACCCCTTCATGGAAATTAGGGATTTTTTATTAGTACTTTATTATCTAATGATTACTGTACATAATCATTAAATAATGAAAAAAAATGACCACATATAATTCACTACATTTTTTCTCTCACTACTGCTAAAATCCCATCCACAAAGAAGCAAAAAAAAAATTTAAAAAGACTAAGAGGTTCCATTTCTCCAGAAATTACTATAGTCTTATAAAACCCATGAAAAAACCAAACAGGCTGGTATCTGGCTTTTCCAGCAGGACCCAAACAGCTGCCACATGAATTTCTGATGCTTCTCTGAAGACACCCAGGACCTATGATGCCACCAGCCACACCCCAGAGGGAGCTACATGAAAGGGTAATACTGGGGGGCTTCCCAGGTCTTCTGCTGCTGCTGCTAAGTCACTTCAGTTGTGTCTGACTCTGTGTGACCCCATAGACAGCAGCCCACCAGGCTCCGCCGTCCCTGGGATTCTTCAGGCAAGAACACTGGAGTGGGGTGCCATTTTCTTCTCCAATGCATGAAAGTGAAAAGTGAAAGTGAAGTCACTCAGTTATGTCCAAGTCTTCGCGACCCCATGGACTGCAGCCTACCAGGCTCCTCCACCACGGGATTTTCCAGGCAAGAGTACTGGAGTGGGGTGTCATTGCCTTCTTCCCTGGTGGTCTAGTGATTAAGAATCCACCTGCCAGTGCAGGGGACATGGGTTCGATCCGTGGTCCAGGAAGATCCCACATTACACCACAACTGAGCCTGAGCACCCTAGAGCCCATGCTCCACAACTACTGAGCCCAAGCACCCTAGAGTCCATGCGCCGCAACAAGAGAAGCCACCATAATGAGAAGCGGACACACCGCAACTAGAGAGTAGCCGGTGCTCGCCACTAGAGGAAGCCTGCACAGCAGCAACAAAGACCCAGACAGAAAAAATAAACAAATCTGAAAACAAAAGGGAAATACTGGGAAGGCTAGTTGTCAGTCCTGCCTTCAACCCACTTAGACATCAAACTTTCCTCTTATTATCCTATTTCAGATTGAGAGCAGGAGGAGAAGGGGACAACAGAGGATGAGATGGTTGGATGGCATCATCCACTCAACAGACAGGAGTTTGAGAAAACTCCAAGAGATAGTGGAGGAAAAGGAAGCCTAGCGTGCTGCAGTCCATGGGGCTGATAAGTGTCGGACGCAACTGAGCAACTGAACAACAGCAACTACGAGCCTTGTTTGAGCCTTACCCTTCCAGTGAGGCACCTCACTTTATGAAACAACACCCAGCTGTCCTCCCATCAGCCTTGCCTCTTTTACGACTGGCCCAGAATATTCTTGGGGTTCCAGATCCCCAGAGGTGTCGGGCTGGGAGATAGTCCCAGTCATTCTTCTGCTGGAACACTTTCTCTTCTTCCGATAGCCACAGGAACCAGCTCTTCCGAATAGAAGCTCATCCCCCACCCTACCTCCACAGAGCCTCCCTGACCTTCCTTTATGAATAGTGCCCTTGAGATTCTATTATAGCACCCATCTTATTGTACTGTAATTATAGGTCCGTTCATCTGTATCTCCCACTTGACTGGCTCCTTGTGGAAAAATAACAGTTTCTTCATTTATCTCTGATCCCTTAAAGGCACTCAAACATCTGTTGAACTAACTGAAGATCTATTTTACACTGTCCCCATATGGCAGACTCCATGATTAGCCCTAAATAGATGCAAGGCAGCATCCTGGGACCCATCTCCTTCCTCACTCTGGACATAATGGTTAGAGTATTATATCTCTCTCTTTTCAAGAGGGTATACAGCTAGTACCCTCAGTCATGAAATAGAGAAAAGAGTACTGTAATGAATATGTTCCGTACCATACGTTCTGTAGAACTAATAAGTCCTACATCCTTTAATCTCATCATTCCTTTGAGAAAAAAAAATATTTTTAAACATATTTTTGGACAATTAGGACTTACAACCAGTAACCATTATAACAAATTAAAAAGCAAAAAATCAGCAAGATATCAAATACAATTGTTTAGTTTTTATGAAAAATCTACCAAGATCTTTCCCTTTCTGTGAAGCATTCTAGACTTCCTTTACTCAGGAAATCTTCCCTCTTATACTCTTGTATTCATTCCAGGACAGCTATTTGCCACTCTACTTAGTCTATTATGGGGAAATGAAAAAAAAAGAAAGAAACAGAAAAGAATTACCCCATGACTTTGCAGTAAGTCCCACTTTATAGAATCTAAAACTTACAAGAATTTGAGAAAGAGCCTTAACTTTAAGCAAGTTCCCTTTTGTCTGGTTCTTACTTTTCCAAATTAAAAAGTGACTCAACCTACTGGTTATCCAGAATTTAAAGTACTTCAAGCACTGATCAGTCCTTCACTTCAGTTAAGTTCAGTTGAGTTTTCAGTCACTCAGTCATGTCCGACTCTTTGCGACCCCATGGACCCCAGCACCCCATGCCTAAGTGTCCATCACCAACTCCTGAAGTTTACCCAAACTCATGTCCATTGAGTCGGTGATGCCATCCAACCATCTCATTCTCTGCCATCCCCTTCTCCTCCTGCCTTCAATCTTTCTCAGCATCAGGGGCTTTTCAAATGAGTCAGCTCTTCACATCAGGTGGCCAAAGTACTGGAGTTTCAGATTCAACATCAGACCTTGCAATGAACACTCAGGACTGATCTCCTTTAGGATGGACTGGTTGGATCTCCCTGCAGTCCAAGGGACTCCTAAGAGTTTTCTCCAACACCACAGTTCAAAAGCATCAATTTTTTGGTGCTCAGCTTTCTTTATAGCCCAACTCTCACATCCATACATAACTACTGGGAAAACAATAGCCTTGACTAGAGGGATCTTTGCTGGCAAAGTAATGTTTCTGCTTTTTAATATGCTATCTAGGTTGGTCATAACTTTCCTTCCAAGGAGTAAGCGTCTTTTAATTTCATGGCTGCAATCACCATCTGCAGTGATTTTGGGACCCCAAAAAATAAAGTCTGACACTGTTTCTACTGTTTCCTCATCTATTTGCCATGAAGTGATGGGACCAGATGCCATGATCTTAGTTTTCTGAATGTCGAGCTTTAAGCCAACTTTTTCACTCTCTTTAACTTTCATCAAGAGGTTCTTTAGTTCTTCTTCACTTTCTGCCATAAGGATGGTATCATCTGCATATCTGAGGTTATTGATATTTCTCCTGGCATTCTTGATTCCAGCTTGTGCTTCATCCAACTCAGCGTTTCTCATGATGTACTCTGCAAATAAGTTAAATAAGCAGGGTGACAATATACAGCCTTGACGTACTCCTTTTCCTATTTGGAATCAGTCTGTTTTTCCATCTCTAGTTCTAATTCTTACTTCCTGACCACCATACAGATTTCTCAAGAGATAGATCAGGTGGTCCGGTATTCCCGTGTCTTTAAGAATTTTCCACAGTTTATTCTGATCCACACAGTCAAAGGCTTTGGCATAGTCAGTAAAGCAGAAGTAGATGTTTTTCTGGAACTCTCTTGCTTTTTTGATGATCCAGTGGATGTTGGCAATTTGATCTCTGGTTCCTCTGCCTTTTTAAAATCCAGCTTGAACATCTGGAATTTCACAGTTCACGTACTGTTGAAGCCTGACTTAGAGGATTTTGAGCATTACTTCGCTAGCGTATGAAATGAGTGCAATTGTGAGGTAGTTTGAGCATTCTTTGGCATTGCCTTTCTTTGGGATTGGAATGAAAACTGACCTTTTCCAGTCCTGTGGCCACTGCTGAGTTTTCCAAATTTGCTGGCATATTGAGTGCAGCACTTTCACAGCATCATCTTTCAGGATTTGAAAGAGTTCGACTGGAATTCCATCACCTCCACTAGCTTTGTTTGCAGTGATGCTTTCTAATGCTCACTTGACTTCACATTCCAGGATGCCTGGCTCTAGGTGAGTGATCACACCATCGTGATTATCTGGGTCATGAAGATCTTTTTTGTATAGTTCTTGTGTATTCTTGCCACCTCTTCTTAATATTTTCTGCTTCTGTTATGTCCATACCATTTCTGTCCTTTATTAAGCTCATCTTTGCATGAAATGTTCCCTTGGTATCTCTAATTTTCTTGAAGAGATCTCTAGTCTTTTCCATTCTACTGTTTTCCTCTATTTCTTTGTACTGTTCACTGAGGAAGACTTTATCTCTCCTTGCTACTCTTTGGAACTCTGCATTCAAATGGGTATATCTTTCCTTTTCTCCTTTGTGTTTTGCTTCTCTTCTTTTCACAGTTATTTGTAAGGCCTCCCCAGACAGCCATTTTGCTTTTTTGCATTTCTTTTTCTTGGGGATGGTCTTGATCCCTGTCTCCTGTACAATGTCACAAACCTCAGTCCATAGTTCCTCAAGCGCTCTGTCTATCAGATCTAGTCCCTTCAATCTCTTTCTCACTTCCACTGTATAATCTTAAGGGATTTTATTTAGGTCATACCTGAATGGTCTAGTGGTTTTTCCCTACTTTCTTCAATTTAATTCTGAGTTTGGCAATAAGGAGTTCATGATCTGAGCCACAGTCAGCTCCTGGTCTTGTTTCTGCTGAATATATAGAGCTTCTCCATCTTTGGCTGCAAAGAATAGAATCAATCTGATTTTGGTGTTGGCCATCTGGTGATGTCTATGTGTAAATTCTTATCTTGTGTTGTTGGAAAAGGGTGTTTGCTATGACCAGTGTGTTCTCTTGGCAAAACTCTGTTACACTTTACCCTGCTTCATACTATACTCCAAGGCCAAATATGCCTGTTACTCCAGGTGTTTCTTGACTTTCTGCTTTTGCATTCCAGTCCCCTATAGTGAAAAGGACATCTTTTTGAGGTGTTAGTTCTAAAAGGTAGTTCTTGTAGGTCTTCATAGTACCATTCAACTTTAGCTTCTTCAGTGTTACTGGTCGGAGCACAGACTTGGATTACCGTGATATTGAATGGTTTGCCAGGAGTGGCGAATGGCTGAGAGGAGATATCCCACATCCAAGTCAGTAGCGGGGCTATGAGGAGATACCTCACATCTAAGGTTAGGAGCAGCAGCTGCACTTTGCTGAATCAGCCGTGAACAGATACTCCAAGTCCATGGCAAGAGAAACCCCAGTAAGACAGTAGGCACTAAGAGAGGGCATCAGAGGGCAGACAGACTGAAACCACAATCTCAGAAAACTAACCAATCTAATCACATGGACCACAGCCTTGTCTAACTCAATTAAACTAAGCCATGCCATGTGGGGCCACCCAAGATGGACGGGTGATGGTGGAGGATTATGACAAAATGTGGTCCACTGGAGAAGGAATGGCAAACCATTTCAATGTTGTTGCCTTGAGAACCCCAAAAACAGTATGAAAAGGCAAAAATATAGGACACTGAAAGATGAACTCCCCAGGTCGGTAGGTGCCCAATATGCTACTGGAGATCAGTGGAGAAATAATTCCAGAAAGAATGAAGAGAGAGAGCCAAAGCACAAACAACACCCAGTTGTGGATGTGACTGGTGATAGAAGCAAGGTCCGATGCTGTAAAGAGCAATATTGCATAGGAACCTGGAATGTCAGGTCCATGAATCAAGGCAAATTGGAAGTGGTCAAACAAGAGATGGCAAGCGTGAACGTCGACATTTTAGGAAAATCAGCAAACTAAAATGGACTGGAATGGGTGAATTTAACTCAGATGACCATTATATCTACTACTGCGGGCAGGAATCCCTTAGAAGAAATGGAGTAGCCATCATAGTTAACAAAAGAGTCCGAAATGCAGTATTTGAATGCAATCTCAAAAATGAAGAATGAGCTCTGTTCATTTCCAAGGCCCTTCACTATAGCAGACAATTCTGATACTCAGAGAAACCAATCATAATATCCACCACACTGAGGAGCAAATAGCTTGTCAGATAATTAACATTTAAAAATGGATAATAATGAATGTGTTTACTATTGATGTCCTGGAAATCGTGTGTCTACACCTTATTTTGTTAAATCAACAGGAAGGAACATACCTAAACTTTAATATCTTTACTTCCTACAGCATAATGTCAAGTGAGCTAGGATTTAATGGTATGCCCTTACTTTTATACAGAATCAAATAAAGGAAGTATAAATTGGAACAATGTGCCCTTTAAATGTAATTATTAAAGATTTGCCTACTAGACAATTCATTGGCTCACACACAAACATATTTGCCAAAAAAGTAAACCTTGACACACAAATATAGATATTTTATGTTACCTAGGTAAAAGACACTATACAGCCCCATATGTTTCTCATTTCCATAGCTCTCATAAGCTAACTGCTTCCCTCAACTGCAGGAAGGCACAAGATAAATTTCATCCCTCCCTCATTTTAATATATTTCGTGCACCTTTTATTTTTATTAAGTTTTTTTTTTAATTGTGAAAGGTACATCTACCTGAGATCTAACCTCTTAACAAATTTGCTAAGTGTACAATATATTATCAACTACAGGTGTTACAGTGTTGTCACAGATCTCTAAAGCTTATTCACCTCACTTGACTGAAGTCTTATGTTCATTGATTAGCTACTCTCCGTGCCCATCCTCCTCCCCAATGTCTGGCAAACCCCTTCCCACTTCTGATTCTATAACTAGTTCAGACTCCTTATAAAAGGGGAATCATGAAGTACTTGTCTTTCTATGATTGGATTATTTCATTTAGCATCATATCATTAAGGTTCATTTATGTCATTGAATATTATACAATAAGTTTTAAGTAAACTTTTAATTTGTACATTTTTAAAAATACATCATTTACATAGAGTTTGGTGAATTGTACCGAGTGACTACAGAAGAGAACCAAGTGATGACCACACAGACCAAGAAGTGGAAACTGACCAGCAACTCAGAAGCCCCATGTGTTCCGCTCAGCACCACTCTATCACTGACTATAGACACAATCAAAAGAAGGAAAACACAGCATCTTCACCCCACTTTCTCTTCATCTACTTCCCAATGGTCACTCGTTGTAGTAAAATTCTGAGAGCTGTCACAAGAGGAGGACCTCAAACAGGACTTTCAATGCTTTGAGGAAGTGATCTAAGATTTCATTTGAATCCTTTAATTCATGTGTACAGTTTATTCTTGAACCTTTAAACATTGTGTCTCGTTCTCTTCATTTATTTTTGTCCTTATTTTTGCTCTTTTTTGGGGAAAAATACAGAGAAGTTGAAAACCCACAGCAACATGAAAGGAAATGTGAGGGTGAAGAAAAGAAGACAAACATACTTTTAAGTGTGAAATGTCCTTCATGTCCTTCAACAATGGGAACTTTTCATGGAGCAGGTTAATTGGACATCCTGTGGTGCTGGGGTGCTCAGTTCACAAGAGCTGCTTTACCCTGAAAAATATAACTTGTTCCTTTGATATTTCCTACCTGTCTTCACCATGCATTTCTGGGCAACTTTTCAACAACAAATGTTGTCTATGTTAGAGAGAAAATAATACATGCGCATACATGTCAGTGAAATAAAACTGCATTTTATGCTTTCTTTGCATGGCAAATAGTATGGTTTAAATCTTCAAAAAATAAAATGATACATATATTACAATATAGGTCAGTACAAGAGCAAAATAACTAGCATATATTTTAATATAGTGCTTGGTTTAGAACTTAATGTTTATGAGCTCTATTTGTTTTTCCTTTTCTTTTCTTTTCTTTTTTGACCTATAGATACTTGGAACTTAACATGTATCAGGTACTGATCTGAGTATTTTGAAAGGATTGTTTTATTTCTTACAAAACTGCCATGAGATATGTACTATCACTATCATATCTTTATAGTGTTATCACCAAAATCTTGTCTTCTCTACAATTCATTGGCTCACACAAAAACTTGCATTCCAAAGGTATAAACACCCACAAACAAATCTGGGTATATATTTTGCAAATTATAAGGATAGAGCTCATTATGATGCTTTTATCCACAGCAATCATAGGCTAGTGGCAATACCCAACAACAGGAAGCCACGGTTTTTATAGAGAGGTCTAAAACTTGCCCAAGGTCACACACAGGAAGTAGAGGAACCAAGGCTTACCTGAGGCTCCAAGTCTTAATTGTTAAGCTATAAATAATGTCTGAGAGCATTTACTAATTATCACATGTGATGGGTGCATATTCAGTCATCTCTATTTATGACCCCATGGACTGTAGCCCACCAGGCTCCTCAGTCCATTGGATTTTCCAGGCAAGAATACTGGAGCGGCCTGTAATTTCCTTCTTCAGGGGATCTTCCCTATATAGGGATCGAACTCACATCTCTTACATCTCCTCCACTGGCAGGCAGATTCTATACCGTTAACACCTCCTGGTAAGCCCATTATCACATAACCTTCAAATAACTTATTAAAACATTTCCTGAGTATGTATGTGTGTATGTGTGTGTGTGTGTATTCATAATACAATTTGAATTTGCTTTTATGTCTCTAAACACATTAACAGTTCTGCATTTGCATTTATATTTATATACCCAGATTTTAATTCTGAAATTTCAGAAACATTAATTGGATAAGTTTCAGAAATGCAAACTGTGTGATATGAGAAGTGATGGGAAAGTCCCAGGATGGCCCCCAGAAATCTGCCACATGACATGGAATTTTGTTCTTGGAGACCAGTTCCTATGGATGAATCAGCAACATCTTTAAACATCTAAATACCTCAGGAAGAATTAATCTATTGTCCACTTATTTAACAAATATTTATCAAATGTCTGTGTGTTGGGTACTGTGCTAGGCACTTGGAAAATATTAATGAATAAAAACTCTATCCTCATGGAACTTGCTTATAGAGAAAGAAAATAAGAAAAATATGGTAAATGATAAGTAAATTATATAGAATTAGAGATGATATGTGCTTTCACAAACAGTACATCAGGATAATGAGGATTTGTAATAGTGGGGTGGCTGAGGGTCAGATCACAGTCTTCAATACTGTGGTCAAGGTAAGCCTCATTGACAGGTGAGAGTTGAACAAAGATTTGATGGAGAAGGTGAGGGAGTGAAAAAAGGGAGTGCCAGAGGAGAAAGGAGTTCAGAGAGAGGAACCAGCCAGGGTGAAGGCCCTGAAGACCAAGGATGCCTAGTGGCCTAGTGTGACAGAAGAACCAGGTACTTGGTTACAAATTCTGAGGGAGGAGAAAAGTCACGGGAGATCTGACCAGATAGAAAAGGGGGTTAAGATAATTTTACATCTTTATCCAGAATAGCCCTTGATAGATGAAAGCTGAAGCAGGAAATCCTATTGCAATAAACATTGCCTAATGCAACAGTCCAGGCAAGAAATGATTTGCAAATTTGTCAAGATAGTAACTTCAGTCATAGTAAGAAAGGACCGGATTCCAGAGATATGAGTAAGACTGTCTGATGACTGGAAGTAGGTGGGAGGGAAAGAGGTGGTGAAAAGGTACTCCGAGGTTTTTTGGACTGAATGATGAGTAGCACAGAGTTCACGTCAGATGAGAGAGTAAATGGCTGTTGGATGAAAGGAGGGATCACAGGTTAAGTATGGCTATGTTGAGATGGAGGTAATTGTACATCCAAGTACAGATTTTAGTAGAAACATGGAGTGTATGAGTCTAGAGGTTGGTGGAGAAGTTCAGGTTGGAAATTCACATTTTCTGTTAGATACTGATCATTCCTACACAGGTAAAGGTGAAGTCAGCAGGACAGAAAATATTTCCCTGATAAGCCTCTGAATAAGTCTAGCAATGTGGATAGAGTTTTGGGTGTAGAAGGGAGGGCAGTTAAGAAAGGTGGTATAATTTTAGCATGTTCAAAAACCCCTGAGGCCCACAAGAGGGCTCATCAACCTAAAGGGCACATCCTAATGTTATTGCTATTACTGCCATGAATACCCAGGAGTAGGATCACTGGATCATATGGTAGTTCTTGGACTGTAAGGAGATCAAACTGGTCAATCCTAAAGGAAATCAACCCTAATAGTCATTGGAAGGACTGATGCTGTAGCTGAGGCTCCAATAGTTTGGCCATCTGATGCAAAGGACCAACTCACTAGGAAAGACCCTGTGCTGGGAAAGATTGAAGGCAGGAGGAGAAGGGGATGACAGAGGATGAGATCGTTGGATGGCAGCACTGACTCAATGGACATGGGTTTGATCAAACTCCGGGAGATGGTGAAGGACAGGAAAGCCTGCCATGCTGCAGTTCATGGGGTCACAGACTCAGACATGACTTAGCAACTGAGCAACAAAAACAACATGGTAGTTCTATCTTTAATTATCTGAGAACCCTCCATACTGTTTTCCATTGAGACAGCTCCAATTTACATTTGCAACAACAATGCATAAGTGTTCCCCGTCCACATCCTCATCAACATTTACCTCTCATCTTTTTGGTGATGCCCATTCTGCCAGGTTTGAGGTGATATCTCACTGCAGTTTTGATTTTCATTCCTTTGATAATTAATGATTATGAACATTTATTCATGTAGCTGGTGGCCATCTGAAGGTCTTCTATGGAAAATTTTTCAGACTTTCTGCCTATTTTTTAACTGGATTGTTTGTTTCTTTCTTATCAAGCTGTATGAGTTATTTGTATATTTTGATTATTAGTCCTTTATCAGATATATGGTTTGCAAATATTCTTTCCCATTCAGTGTGTTGCCATTTCATTCTGTTGGTTTCTTTGCTGTGCAGAAGCTTTTTAGTATAATGTAGTCCCGTTTGTTTATTTTTGTTCTGTTGATTTTGTTTTTGGTGTCAGATATTAAAAAAACATCACCAAGACTTATAGCAAGAAGCTTACTACCTATGTTTTCTTCTAGGAGTTTAATGGTTTCAAGTCTTACATTCAAGTTGTTAACCCATTTTGAGTTCAATTTGTGTATGATGTAAGATAGAGATCCAGTTTCATTCATTTGCATGTGGCTGTCCAGTTTCCCCAGTACCATTAAAAAGACTGTTCTTTCCCCTTTATATAACCTTGGTTCCTTTGTTGTAAACTAAATGACAATGTACTTAGTCGCAAAGTGATGTCTGACTCTTTGTGACTCCATGCACTGTAGCCCGCCAGGCTCCTCTGTCCATGGGATTCTCTCGGCAAGAATACTGGAGTGGATTGCCATGCCCTCCTCCAAGGTATCTTCCCAACCCAGGGATGAAACCCAGGTGGTTGGGAAGCTGGTTGCAGGTGGATTCTTTGCCAACTGAGCCACCAGGAATGCCCAAACTAAATGACCATATATGTGTCAATCAGAGGTAAGATATAGAAGTGGGAAAAATGTCTAAATGATTTATAGAAGTTGTTTCTCATTTATGACGCAATGAAAATTTGTGTAGCTTCCTTCATTTATATTTCTAACCAGAAAACTGCCAAGTGTTTTCTTTTTTTTTGTTTTTTGGATCACAAATGTGTATATTTATTTATTTTTTTATTTTTTAAATTTTAAAATCTTTAATTCTTACATGCGTTCCCAAACATGAACCCCCCTCCCACCTCCCTCCCCATAACATCTCTCTGGGTCATCCCCATGCATCAGCCCCAAGCATGCTGTATCCTGCGTCAGACATAGACTGGCGATTCGATTCTTACATGATAGTATACATGTTTCAATGCCATTCTCCCAAATCATCCCACCCTCTCCCTCTCCCTCTGAGTCCAAAAGTCCGTTATACACATCTGTGTCTTTTTTCCTGTCTTGCATACAGGGCCGTCATTGCCATCTTTCTAAATTCCATATATATGTGTTAGTATACTGTATTGGTGTTTTTCTTTCTGGCTTACTTCACTCTGTATAATTGGCTCCAGTTTTCATTATTTTATGTAAGCATTGTTTTAAACAAAGAAAGTAATGCAAGTGAGAAAATAAGTTTGCTTGTATAACGTATGATCTATGAATTTCAGTGGCTTTCCATATTCCAATATATTTTTATACAAAGCCAGTTCAAGGTTTACATTGAGAATGAAACATTTTAAGAATAGTGTTACATATATTTTTTCATATAATACTTTTGGGGAATCAGTTTTTCCTGAACATAGTCTTTAGTATATTATATACTTTCAGTTTTCATTTATATTTTTCAAAATAGCAAGAGAGAAAGTTTTTTTTAAGGAAAAATTAGCCAATTAAAGTTTACTAGAGAGCACTCCAATTATCTATATATGAATAAAAGGAAACAATATTGAAAATAAGAGAAAATGTGTGTTGAATATGAAAATGAATTTTTATTATATTTCTATTGTCAAGTGAAATTATATGTTCATAAATATCTAAAAAAATTAAAGCCATTAGTATCTGGAAACTTCACTACTTAATTTGATTTAAATATATTTTTTAAGTTGATAGCTGAGGACTCATTCAATTCCTTCAAGTGTTAACTTATGCAAATCAAGCATAAATTAACAAATCACTTTTCCATAGAAACAAAAACTGAACAGTGAGATATCATTTCTGTTTTTCATTACCAAGGCTATCAGCTGGTATTTAAACTATAGCATATGCAATGAGAGACTTATTATTGAAAGTGATTGTCAAACAGAGAAAATAAACTATAAAGAAATGTGGCTAGAACACAGGAAAGAAGATAATTTCTGCAAACTATCATATAAAAGATGTTAGGCCTATATGACCACCACAGAAATATTACCAAACATGGCAACCCACTCCAGTATTCTTGCCTGGAGAGTCCCAGGGACAGAGGAGCCTGGTGGGCTGCCGTCTATGGGGTCGCACAGAGTCAGCCACAACTGAAGTGACTAAGCAGCAGCAGCAGCAGCCTTGCAATCAGTCCAAGTTTTCCTAAAGCTCATTTGGTAAATCAAAGGAACCTATAATGGGGAAAGAAAAACTTTTGAAAACAGAAAAAGCATCAATAGGGAAATTATCAATCCAAATAAAAAGATTGTTATTCCGGGGAACTTATACACAGGCCTAGAACTGGAAGGGATTTTGGTGGTTCCTTCTGGCAGGCAAAGGGTTTGTCCTTCACCAACAATGATAATTTAAAATCTCATAATTAAAACTCTTCAGGGAGTTTCTCCAGCAGTCCCCACTAGAGCTTAAAGGTCTTCCTTTTAGTTAAAACAAGTAACTTCTTAGAGAATCTTTGAGGAAAAGTGTTCCCAAATAAACTATTAATTTTTCTCCATGACTTTCAATATGTACCAACGGAGTCTGCAAATGGCAAGCAGTCAATAAATGTTTGTTGAATGGCTAAGTGAATGAATTCATTTGCACTTCCCTAATGGCTCAGATGGTAAAGCATCGGTCTACAATGTGGGAGACCAGGGTTCGATCCCGGAGTCGGGAAGATCCGCTGGAGAAGGAAATGGCAATCCACTCCAGTACTATTGCCTGGAAAATCGCATGGACATAGGAGCCTGGTAGGCTACAGTCCATGGGGTCACAAAGAGTCAGACTGGCTCCGTCCTTCCTTCAATAATTAGCAAAGAAGTATCAATTTTGGAAGAGTAGGTTGGCTCAGACAATAAAGAATCTGCCTGCAATTCAGGAGACCTGGAGTCAATCCCTGAATCAGGAAGATCGCCTAGAGAAGGAAATGGTACCCCACACCAGTATTTTTGCCTGGAGATCCCATGGACAGAGAAGCCTGGCAAATTACAGTCCATGGGATTGCAAAGAGTCAGACATGACTGAAATGGCTTAGCATCACACACAGAGGTATATTAAAAGATACAAGTTTACTAAATAAAGAGTTCAAAGAGATACAATTATAACTCTAGGCTAGGAAGCTATAAATAGACAAAAATTAGAACTTTTGTTCTCGAAATGTTCAGTTCAGTTCAGTCACTCAGCCCGTGTCCAGCTCCTTGCGAACTCATGAATCGCAGCACGCCAGGCCTCCCTGTCCATCACCAACTCCCGGAGTCCACCGAAACCCAAGTCCATTGAGTTGGTGATGCCATCCAGCCATCTCATCCTCTGTTGTCCTCTCCTCCTGCCCCCAATCCCTCCCAGCATCAGGGTCTTTTCCAATGAGTCAACTCTTCGCATGAGGTGGCCAAAGTATTGGAGTTTCAGCTGTAGCATCAGTCCTTCCAATGAACACCCGGGACTGATCTCCTTTAGGATGGACTGGTTGGATCTCCTTGCAGTCCAAGGGACTCTCAAGAGTCTTCTCCAACACCACAGTTCAAAAGCATCAATTCTTCGGTGCTCAGCTTTCTTCACAGTCCAACTCTCACATCCATACATGACTACTGGAAAAACCATAGCCTTGACTAGACTTACCTTTGTTGGCAAAGCAATGTCTCTGCTTTTCAATATGCTATCTAGGTTGGTCATAACTTTCCTCCCAAGGAGTAAGCGTCTTTTAATTTCATGGCTGAAATCAATTACCATCTGCAGTGATTTTGGAGCCCCCCAAAATAGAGTCTGACACTGTTTCCACTGTTTCCCCATCTATTTCCCATGAAGTGATGGGACCGGATGCCATGATCTTCGTTTTCTGAATGTTGAACTTTAAGCCAACTTTTTCACTCTCTTCTTTCACTTTCATCAAGAGGCTCTTTAGTTCCTCTTCACTTTCTGCCATAAGGGTGGTGTCATCTGTATATCTGAGGCTATTGATATTTCTCCCAGCAATCTTGATTCCAGATTGTGCTTCTTCTAGAAATGTTAGCCATAGTTAAACTGTATTCAATTTTTCTGATTTATATGTGAATATATAATAATCTCATTAACTGAGAATTTCTGTTTTCTAAATTTTAATATAATTAATTTTTGTCAGCATATATTATTCATTTATAAGATTTTATATTACTGTGTTTTTACTGTATTATCATTGAGTCAAAATATTTTATAAAAATATTTTCTTTTCTACTCTTATGTAAAACTATAATCATTCCAAAATACATGTCCTGTGTTTAAAACTGTGTGTCTCTCTACATGTAGGCACTGAAAGAAATTTCTAAATGAAGTCACTTATGCTAAGAAAATTTCTGTAAACATCTGATTCACTGTGAATCAGATCTAAGACAGGGATGGGTAATGCAAAGTCAGTGTCAAGGTCAGAGGTTCCCAACCTTCCTCAGTTCATGGCTCATGGCAGCCTCAGAGTCTCCATTTTCTTTTTCATGGTGTCCTGAAGCCAAAGGTCATCTAACAGTTACCTTCATTAAGCCCATCCATCTTAAGTCGCTTTAGTTGTATCCGACTATTTGCAACTCTATGGACCGTAGCCCTCCAGGCTCCTCTGTCCATGGGATTCTACAGGCAAGGGTACTGGAATTGGTTGCCAATTCCTCCACCAAGGGATCTTCCCAACCTGGGAATCAAACCTACGTCTCTTATATCCCCTGCCCTGGTAGGTGGATTCTTTACCACTAGCTCAACGTGGGAAGCCCAACCTATAAAACAGACATGTCTTAAAACAATCCAAAGCAAGAGCTAGAGGAATCAAGTTCCCTGACTTCAGACTATAATAGAGAGCTAAAAGATAGTATGGAACCAGCACAAAAACAGAAAAACAGATATATAGATCAATGGAACAGGACAGGATGACAGATATAGACCCCAGGCAACCTATGGCCACCTAATCTATGACAAAGGAGACAAAAGTATATAATGGAGAAAAGACAGCCTCTTCAATAAATGGTGCTGGCAAACCTGGACAGCCTCATTTTAAAGAACAAAATTACAGCATTGTCTAACACCAAGCACAAAAATAAACTCAAAATGGATTAAAGACCTAAATGTAAGGCCAGACACTATAAAACTCTTAGAGGAAGACATAGGTAGGACACTCTGACATAAACCACAGCAATATCTTTTTTGTTCCACCTCCCACAGTAATGGGAAATAAAAACAAACACAAACAAATGGGACCTAATTAAGCTCAAAAAGTTTTGCACAGCAAAGGAAACCATAAACAAAAAGACAACCCTCAGAATGGAAGAAAGTATTTGTAAATGAAACAACCGAAAAGGGATTAATCTCCAAAGTATACAAACAGCTCATATATCTCAATACAAAGAAGCAAAAAAAAAAAAAAAAATCAAAAAAATGGACAGAAAATCTAGATCTAAATAAACTTTTCTCCAAAGAAGATATACAGATGGCCAAAAGGGACATGGAAGATGTTCAACAGCACAAGTTCTCATTTTTTAAAATATACTTGAAAAAAAATACTTTTATTTAATTTTTAAATAAGCACATTTACTTCCTAACAGAATGCCCAAGCCTGTCTTGAATTTTTCAAACAACTTCTTCAGCCTTGGAATCAAACCTTCGATCCCACCACTTCCGTTTCCTGCTCTACTTAATTTTCATGTGGTGATTGTTTTTATAACCACAACTGCAGAAAACCTAGCTTCACAAAGATATGACATTGTCTAAAGGAATGTAGCACAAATAAGCCAACAGTTCACACAGTGTCTGACCAATGTCACTGGATTCCCCTCAACAATGTAAAATACCCTGAAGCGCTGCTATGAATTCACTGTGCTGACAATGTAGAACCCCTGGTCCCGGTGAATGAGTTACTCAGGGTTAAGGGACAAGATGACACACAAAAGCAAATAATTAATAATCCCTTAAGGGCAGAGCTGCAAAATAAGACAACAGTAACAAGAATTATGTGCAAAGTTGAATCATTTTTATAACCTGTTAGATTAAGTAAGACCTTAATATGTTAAGGCTTTTTGTTATGTTAATATGTTAAGGCTTTTTGTTATTATCAGCTCAAGAAATCTTTAGACAAAGAGAACAGGTGAAAATCAATCGGTGGTAAGAAAGGAATTGGGGCCAATATATGGAGAATCACTCAGTCATTCAAAAATATTCAATTTCCCCTGCAAGCCCAGCAGACATTAGCTGCCACAGGAAGAAAAAAAATAATAATAATGCAACTGTAAATGTCCTCCAACTCTTACCTCTTGCTACACATCCCTTGGACAGAGTGACTGTGTATTGTCCCTACAACAAAACAGTGTCTGGGGTTTAGTAGGTGCTTCATAAATGATGCTATGATGAAAATTGGTGGCTCAGACAGTAAAGAATCTGCCTGTAATGTGGGAGACCAGGTTCGATTTCCTGGGACAGGGAGATTGCTTGCTGAAGGGAATGGCACCCCACTCCAGCACTCTTGACTGGAAAATCCCATGGACGGAGGAGCCTGGTAGGGGGCAGTCCATGGGGTCGCGAAGAGTCGGACACAACTGAGCGACTTCACTTTCACTTTTCACTTTCATGCACTGAAGAAGGAAATGGCAACCCACTCCAGTGTTCTCGCCTGGAGAATCCCAGGGATGGGGGGCCTGGTGGGCTGCCGTCTATGTGGTTGCACAGGGTCAGACACGACTGAAGCGACTTAGCAGCAGCAGCAGCAGCCTGTTCTAAGAATTTTCACCAAAAACAAAACTGCTTTTCAAAACCTTTTTCAATTATAATAGCAGTAGTTACTGGTCAGGAAATTACTAACAGATGAGCGGCAACAGAAATACATTAACAAGCAGAGTTTAAAGACAAGAACATTTATAAAGTTCTCTCCTTTGTTACACTCTTGGAACAAATCAATACGCCATGCAAAGCGAGACAAATGGACTAACAGCAGTGATTACTGTGCACGCTGTTCTGACTCACATTTTATTAATCCATAGATTTATTAGTTTGATTTGAAATACCATCCACCCTCCTTCAGGAAATGGTTTAATTATGAGGTCAGAGTTCAGGAAATCCCTCCAAGTTCTTACGTTTTCTTTTCAATACAATACTGCCCTCCTGTGGAAACAGACACAAGCCCCTAGCCTTGGATCCTGAATCTCTTTTCAATTGTTGAAGACGTATATTCATATATTTCAGGGAAGTAAATGAGTTTTAGAAAGCTAGGAGGGGAAAAAAAAAAACCCACCAGATAGTAAGACATCATTAAGACTAAGTCCTGAAATAGGACTTGGTAAAGAATGCCACATGCGTTTGTAAAAACTGTGTGGTCACCAGGGTCCTGAAACACAGCCAGTCTACGACTCTGTTGGCAAGTCTCTGTAACCTATCAGCAGCACAAAAAGGCTTCTTAGTATGCTTCTAAGGCTTAACTACATGAGGTGGTTTGAAATATGATGCTAATCCTAGAATATCAATTTCAAAGAGAGTGGAGTAGAAAACCCATCCCAGTAGCCTTCCAAAAGAGCAATATTTGGAATTTGAAATATAAGCGACTGCAGGCCAACAGTCAAGTACGTACATCATGTTCTGTTTATGTGGATGAGAAATCATAATGAAAATAGAGTGAGATCAGTACATCATAGACATATCTGTTTTGCTTCTCAGGTTGTGATATATGAACGTATTACCATAAGCCATAAGAGGCCATGAATACATCCATCACCTAAGCGGCTGAGATAGCACCCACAAAGTGCTGCTCAGGCTATAAAATAAAATAAAGCTATTCATTTCTGTGCCTCAGCCAATGAGCCAAAACCCTGAAAATGAATTGTCATTGTAAACCCTAATACCACTCCTCTAATATTTACTAAAATATGTGAGGATGGCAAGGCTAAATATACTAACTCTTGATTTGTCTCTACACAGTAATTGGTGTCAGCTGATACCCTTCATGAGGGTGTTTGTTTGTTTGTTTGTTTGTTTTCCTGTGTTATAAATTCTGACATGAGAAATTTAACTCCAGGGAGAGAAAAGCAGTCAGAGTCCAGTACTGCTATTTATGACGTGTATAAACCTGAGTCATTTCAGCACCATTTGTCACGTAAGAGGAAGAAGCTCCCTGCAAGTCTAACCTAGTGCTGTTTCTCTGAAGGTCTTAGGAGACCCAGGCATCTCCCTCGCTGTCATGACCCTGCCTCCTCTGTGGCCGTATCTCAGAAGTACATTGAAGTTTATGGCTGTTTCACTAACACTTTGATAAGTATTTGGTATGACATTAAAGAAAAAAATCTACAAATGATCATTTTGCCTTTTGCCCTGCATAACTATAATCACTTCCTATAGGAATACAGGCTAGCCTCTTGTCAATTTGCTACTTGTTATGTTCAAATGAAGTAACAACAGTTATGAGATAAAGGATTTTGAGTGAAGAGATTCTAAATGACCAATATGAAGAGGCTAAAAATACAGCAGCAGCATTTGAAACAGAGGAAAATACAGGTGGCTATTCAGGTATCTGTGGTTAAGGCACATTTTAAGAAGGTAAGCTTAGAGTGTACTTAGGTGTAGGTTTCTATCAGTTTTATGAAATAAATATAAGTTTATAGTTATAAAACTTAAGTTTTATTTCTGGACTTAAAATTCAACAACAGTGAAGCAGCTGCTGTCAGAGTCACCTGTTTCAGACTTTCTATCAGGGACTTGTAACATCACCACACTGAGTCCTCAGACAACCCCATAAGCCAGCAACTACAATTTGTACCCATGTTCAAGATAAGGAAAATAAGAGTTAGCAAAGTGGCACCCTACTCCACTACTCTTGCCTGGAAAATCCCATGGATGGAAGAGCCTGGTGGGCTGCAGTCCATGGGGTCGCGAAGAGTCAGGCACGACTGAGCGACTTCACTTTCACTTTTCACTTTCATGCATTGGAGAAGGAAATGGCAACCCACTCCAGTGTTCTTGCCTGGAGAATCCCAGGGACAGAGGAGCCTGGTGGGCTGCCATCTATGGGGTCACACAGAGTTGGACACGACTGAAGTGACTGAGCAGTAGCAAGTTTGTTCTGAGAACAATAAATTTCTGTTATAAGGGAGGGGCCATTGTAACCATCACTGGGACTGTCCTCCTGTGTGGCTTATGTGAGTGAATTCATGGTTCCCTTAACAAGAGGCAACCATGATAAAAGAATATAAGCTGACATTTAAAATACCTGTGAAAATAAGTCTAGCAATATCTGCAGATAAGTGTATTCAGACAGGGGAAACAAAAGCAAAACCAAACAAATTAGGTCTAATTAAACTTATAAGCTTTTGCACAGCAAAGGAAACTATAAGCAAAACAAAAAGACAATAGACTGAACTGGAGAAGATATTTGCAAATGATTTGACTGTCAAAGGGTTAATATCAAAAATATATTAAAACTCATACAGCTCAACATCAAAAACCAAAACCTGATTTAAAAATGGGCAGAAGAAATGAGTAGACATTTTTCCAAAGAAGACATACAGATGACCAACAGGCACATAAGAAGATGTTCAAATCACAAATTATTAGAGAAACGTATATCAAAACCACAATGAGGTATCGCCTCACACCTATCAGAATGGCTACTGTCAACTAGACAAAAAATAAATGTTTGAAAGAATATGGAGAAAAGGGAACCCTAGTCCACTGTTCCTGGGAATGTAAATTAATGTAATCACTAACATGGAAAACCATATGGAGTTCCCTGAAAAAACTAAAAATAGACCTACCATATAACACAGCTATTGCACTCTTGGGTTTATACCTCAAGAAAATAGAAACACTCATTTGAAAAGGTACATGCACCCCAGTGTTCAGAGCAGTGGGACAGGAAAGACAGGGCCAGGTCCAAGGACAATCGCCCATGCCTAGGCACTAGGAAGAAGGCAACGCCACCTCCTTGTTTTGCACTTATGGAGGCCAGGCAGCACGAAGGAATGGCATCGAAAACAGAAACTCTGCAGCGTCTCAGCAAGCAATTCTGGCCTTAAAAACTATGGAGTGTGCACAACAAAATGACCCTGTACACCTTCCACATGCGGTGCTTGACCAGCGGGGGAAATTTAACGGAAAACAGCGTTTATGTTTAGAGCGTATGAATGGTGACTTCAGGAGATAAATGTGTTGCTACAACCTGGTGCAATCCAGCCCACACCTCAACCTTCTCCTCAATGAATATTTCACTCCTAATCAAAAAAACCACTCATCCCAAGGGCTAAAAATACAGTAAAAGGGGGATCAAAAAACTCTGCATGGTGCCCCGCACCCACAAAGATGCCCACACTCTTCTCTGAGTGTGTTCTTTTGCTTCTGTCATAAATAAACTGCTTCTTTGTTCTCTTTGCTCCTCAGAGAGAGAGGGAGAGTGTGTGTGGGGGGGGGGTGGGGGGGGGTTGTTCCTGACCCGGGGATTGAACCTTCATCTCTTTTGTCCCCTACACTGGCAGGCAGGTTCTTTACCACTAGCACCACTTCTGTGTTCCCCACTCAGATTCTTTTTGGACCATGTGAACAAGAGCCTGAATGTTTGATAAAGCTTGTCCAGTATCAGCAGCACCATTTACAACTGCCAAGACATGAAAGCAACCTAAGTGTCCATTGTGGATAAAGAAGATATGATAGATATACATAAAGGAATACTACACGGCCATATAAAAGAATGAAATCCTACCATCTGAAGCAACAATGGTGGATCTAGCCAGTATTAGGCTGAGTGAAGTAAGTCACAGATAAAGACAAGTACTTAATGTGCATGGGTGGAGGGCACTGTTTGGGCTGCACTCCAGGCATCACACATCTGGACTGATGAAGACAGGATGAGACGGATAACCTGCACACCACTCAGATGCACCTGTCTACTACCTCCACTCCAACCAGCTCCTCAGAGTCAGGGTAGGAGAGAAACTACGCTGACAGCCACCACAGGACAATTGCTTGGGGTCGTGCAATGTAATTTAGAGGAGGACTGTCCGAATTCATGGTGAAAAACTGAGGCAGTGAGGTTTCTTAGGGAAAGATGGATTTAAAGCCAAAAAATATGAATACTGGTTCTTTCACTGTGACCTGTTGCAGTTACACTATCGCTGAAAACAAATCTCTCCAACAGGTTCGGTCTTCCAGTAATTCTCAAAAACGGCAAACGAAAAGGAGACAGAAGAGGTACACGCTGTACGTTCTCTGGGCCTTTTGGAAAACAAAGCTGTCCCTGGGCCACACGGATCTACAAGAAAGGTGACATTACACACACTGAGAGAAGGGGCACTGCTCAAAGAGGCACGGCCCACACCATTACCATAGCAAACCCTCAAGATGGTGCCCAGTACGCTGTTATCATGGCCATAAAGTAACAAATTAAGGGCAAGACTCTTACCAAGAAAATCAATGCACATATTGAAAACATTATGCACTCTGAGAACTGAGATAACTTCCTGCAATATGTGAAGGAAACTGACCAGAAAAAGGAGGAAGCCAAAGACAAAGATACAAACCTGGATGCGAGTAAGGAGTCAACTTGCTCCGCCCAGAGATGAACACTTTGCAAGAAGCACTGGAGAACAACTTGGGCCGCCAGGACCTACGTTCTATGAACTCAGAGCAAAATAGGTTTAGAAATATAAAATAATTATTGGTTATAAAAAATCACCCCCAAATGTGTTGGCATGCAACAATAATCATTTTATTATTATCTTAAGTCTTTATAAGTCAAGAACTTGAGGGTGACTAGACTGGGTGGTTCTGGCTTTGGGTCTAATACACAGGCACAATCAGACTGCAGGTAGGCACAGTGAGTGGAGCAGGGGCAGCTGGGGACTAGCCAGGCACCTGGCTCTCCTCCTGTTCTCAGGCCATCTCCACATGGCCCCAGCGTGGGGACATTTCCTCATAGCAGACCAAACTCAGGGCAGGATTGCTTCCCTGGCAGGTGAAGGCTGCACAGGTGACTATTCCAGGAAGAAAGATGCAAAGCTGCTTCACCTCTTATGACAAAGCCCCAGAAGTCATTCAGCAGCAATTCTGCCACAGTCTCTTGGTGCACACCAGTCACCAACCCAACCATACTCAAGAGAGGGGATTTAGACTGCCTCTTGGTGGAAAACGGGCAAGGCTCTTAAGAAGCCCCCGGAATGGGAACTATTGTTGCTGTCATCCTTGGAAAGTATGGCCTGCCACAGGGTGTTAATATCAAATCATGGTGGCCAAAGATATCTGGGTGATGAATAAATGAATAAACACATAAATAATTAAATACTGTGGAACACATTCCAATGACTTTTTAAATAACTCCCATTCTCCCTATTACTTATTATGCCATGTTAATGGGTTGACCAAAAGGTTTTGGAAAAACCGCAATAAAGTTTTTGGCCGGTCCTATCTATGACTGGCAAAGTGCAGGACATAGCTGGTAACAGAGTTTCCTGATTCATTTTTTCATCCAACATCTATGGCTTCCCTTCTTCCTCTAAAATTCCAAGTCTGGGAGTCCCTACAACACTAGACTGTGTGCCTGTTCTCTCCTCTCCCTACTCTATACTATCTTCTTGGAAATCTCATCTGCATTTTTTTTCTCCTGACTTTAGACACCATTTTGGGCTTCTTAGTGACTCAGATGGTAAAGAATCTGCCTGCAATGCAGGAGACCCGGGTTCAATCCCTAGGTCAGGAAGATACCCTGGAGAAGGGAATGGCAACCTACTCCAGGATTCTTGTCTAGAGAATCCCATGGACAGAGGAACCTGGTGGGCTACAGTCCATGAGATTGCAAAGAGTAAGACACGACTGTGCAACTAACACTAAATACCATTTTATATGAACGTGAAAATGAAGTCTCTCAGTTGTGCCCAACTCTTTGTGACCCCATGGACTGTGGCTACCACGCTCTCCATCCATGGGATTCTCCAGGCAAGAGTACCGGAGTGGGTTGCCATTTCCTTCTCCAGGGGATCTTCCCGACCCAGGGATCAAACCCAGGTCTCCTGTATTGCAGGCAGATGCTTTACCCTCTCAGCCACCAGGGAAGCCCAAACGTTTTTATATAGCTGACACCAAAATCTATATTACTAGCTCCAACCTTTCCCCTAAACCCAAGATATATATTTCAAATTTGATATTAAATATTTTAACCAAATTTTCAAGTAATTTTTAACATTCACTATAACTTTCCAATGAGGTCCTTCATCTGACTTTCCTCACTTATTGGAGGTTAACTATTACTGTAACTAATAGTTAACTATTACTGTAATAATTTAGAAACAGATAAACTAAAATGTTTATAAAACATTTACTTTGAGTAGACATCTACAGTATATTTCTGTGACTGCCACAATGAATTATTACCTCTTCCCGATACCTGAATAGTTGCAATTTGCTTTCCAATGGCTTGCCACTATGAGGTGTTCACTACCAATAAATTCTACATACAGCAGTCAGTTTAGAACATTCAAAAGAACTATACTCATTGGAGAACATGACTCCACAAAATGCTTCAATGGCCTACCTTCTATCCAGTGAAAATTCTTTAGCGTAGTTATTGCTCTACAGTTCCATCTTTATCTTTTACAGTTCTTCCTTTATCTTTTACTAAATAGAGATGCCTCATATCATCTATATGCAACATGAACAATAACTAAGTTCCCTGAACTTATTCCAAGTTCTCAAATCAATAAACCTTTTCTTAAATATGTAAAGCAAATATATCCAGCAAATACTAAGACATAAATGGAGATTTAACAATAATTGACAACAACAATAACTTATTATTGTAACTGGAGTGTTAAAATAGTAGGGGATTTTAACACTCCACGTACATCAGTGGACAAATGACCCAGACAGAAAATCAATAAGGCAACAGTGATCGTAAATGACACAATACACCAGTTGGACTTAGATCTCTATAAATCTCTATAGGTTACATTCAAAAACTACAGAGTACACAGCCTTCAAGTGCACATGTTAACATTCTTCAGGATCAATTACATGCTAGGCCATTAAACAAGTCTTAAATATAAGAGGACAGAAATCATATCAAACATTTTCCTGACAACAATGGTATGAAATTAGAAATCAATAATGGAAAGAAAAATGGGAAAATCACAAACATGTGGAGACTAAACAATATGCTACTAAAAAACCAGCAGGTCAATGAAAAAAATCAGAAAGTATCTAAAGACAAATAAAAGCAGAAATAGTACATTTCAAACTGTATATGGTGCAGCAGTTCTAAAAGGGGGAGTTCATAGTGACATAGGTCTTCCTCAGTAAACAAGAAAAATTTCAAATAAACAACCTAACCTACCACCTAAAGGAATTATAAAAAGAACAAACAAAAGCCAAAATCAGAAGAAAGGATGGGGAACACATGTACACCCATGGCGGATCCATGTCAATGTATGGCAAAACCACTACAATACTGTAAAGTAATTAGCCTCCAATTAAAATAAATACATTTATGTTTTTTAAAAAAAGGAAATAATAAAGACTAGGAAAAGGCAATGGCAACCCACTCCAGTATTCTTACCTGGAAAATCCCATGGACAGAGGAGCCTGGCAGGCTACAGTCCATGGGATCCCTAGGAGTTGGATATGACTGAGCAACTTCACTTTCACTTTTCATTTTCATGCATTGGAGAAGGAAATGGCAACCCACTCCAGTGTTCTTGCCTGGTGAATCCCAGGGACAGGGGAGCCTGGTGGGCTGCCGTCTATAGGGTCGCAGAGTCAGACATGACCGAAGCAACTTAGCAGCAACAGCAGAGAAAAAAAAAAGAGTTAAAGCAATGAAACAAAGAGCTAGTTTTTTAAAAAAGAGAAACAAAATTAATAAACCTATAGCAGATTTACCAAGGAAGAGGTCTCAGCAAAATAAGAAATGAAAGAAATTGCTACCAATACCGCAGAGATACATAAAATTGTAACAGAATACTATGAGTAGTTATATGCAAAAAAATTAGACAACCTAGAAGAAATGGACAGTTCTAGAAACATACAACCTGCCAAGACTGAATCAAGAAAGAAACAAACAATTTGAACAGGCCGATCACTAGTAGTGGCAATGAATTTATAATTTTTAAAAATCCCCACCAAATAGAAGTTCAATCCAGATGGCTTCAGAAGAGATTTCTACCAAATAAATAAGATAGAGATAATATTTATCATTCAGAAACCATTTCAAAAACATTGAAGAGGATGGAATACTCACAAATTCATTTTAAATGTCCACAGTTACCCTGATTCGAAAACTAAAGACACTAAAATGGGAAAAATTACATGCTGATATCTCTGATGAATATAGATGCAAAACCCCTCACATATTAGCAAATAGAATCCAACAATATATAAAAAGGACCATACACCATGGTCAAGTTGGCTTTATTCCAAGGACACAAGGGTGATTCAGTAGTCACAAAAATCAATGTGATACACCATATTGAGAAAAGGATGGATAAAAATCACATGATCATCTCAATAAACACAGAAAAATCATTTGACAGGATTCAACATCCATTCATGATTTTAAAAAATCAATGTAAGTATAGAGGAAACATATCTCAACATAATAAAGGCAATTTATGACAAACTCACAACTAGTATATTCAGTGGTGCAAAGCTGAATGCCTTTCCTTTAAGTTCAGGGAAAAGGTTGTCCACTCTTACCCATTCTGTTTAACACAGTATTGGAAGTCCTAGCCACAGCAATCAGAGAAGAAAAATATATATATAAATTAAATTGGAAGGAAAGAAATAAAACTGTCATGATTTGCAGAAAACATGACACTATATGTAGAAAACCCTAAAGTCTCCACCCAAAACCCATTAGAACTAATACATAAATTCACCAAAGTTTCAGAATACGAGATTAATATATGGAAACCTGCTGCTTTTCTACACACTAGTAATGAACTATCAGAATGATAAAGCACAAAAACAATCTTGTTTACAACAGCATTAAAGAATAAAATATGTAGGAATAAACTAAATCAAGGAAACATCTATGTTCTGAAAATCATAAAACAGTGATGAAGGAAATTGAAGGAATATATCTCATGTTCTTGGATTGGAAGAACTAATGTTTTTAAAATGACCATACTACCCTAAGCAATGGACAGATTTAAATGCAATCCCTATCAAAATAACCATGACAGAACCAGAATAATCCTAAAATTCATATGGAACAAAAGAAGACCCCAAATTTCCAAAGCAATCTTGAGAAAAAATGAACAAAGCTAGAAGTATCATGTTCCCAGACTTAAGACCATACTACAAGGCTACAGTAATCAAAACAGTTCAGTAATGGCACAGAAACAGACACATAGACCAATGGAAACAGAACAGAAATCCCAGAAATAAATCCACGCACCTATGGTCAGTTAATCTATGAAAAGAGAAGCAAGAATACACAACGGGAAAAAGACGATCTCTTCAACAAGTAGTGCTGGGAAATTGGACAACTACATGTTGAAGTATGAAGTTATAACATTTCCTCATACCACACAAAAATAAACTCATAATGGATTAAAGGTCTAAATGTGAAACTGAAAGCATTACACTCCTGCATGTGTGCATGCTAAGTCGCTTCAGTCATGTCCAACTCTACGCAACCCTATGGAGGGTAGCCTGCCAGGTTCCCCGTCCATAAAATTCTCCAGGCAAGAATACTGGAGTGACTTGCCGTTTCCTTCCCAGGGGATCTTCCTGACCCAGGGGTCAAACCAGGTCTCCTGCATTGTAGGCAGATTCTTTACCATCTGAGCCAGTATGGAAGCCTATAAAACTCCCAGAACAGAATATAGGCATACCTCTTATACATAAACCATAGCAATATTTCTTGGATCAGTTCCCTAAAGCAAAAATTAAAAAAATAAAAGCAAAGATAAACAAATGGAATTTAACAGCTTTTGCACAGCAACAGAAACCATTGAAAAAAATAGGAGAAAATATTTGCAAACAATGTGACTGTCAAGGGATTTAATGTCCAAAATATAAACAGCTCATATAGCTCAATGTCAAGAAAACATACAATTCAATTTTTAAAAAATGAGCAGAAGACCTAAATATTTTTCTACAGACAAGATGGCCAACAGGCATGTGAAAAGATGCTCAACATCACTAATTACTAGGGAAATGCAAATCACAACAACAATAAGAATCACATCTGTCAGGATGGCTGTCATCAAAAACATAAGTAACACACTAGAGGACGTGGAGAAAAGGGAACCCTGTACACTATTGGCTAGGAATGTAAATTGGTATAGCCACTGTGGAAATCAGTATGGAGTTCCCACAAAATACTAAAAATAGAACTACCAGGAGTTCAAGGAAAACCTTGAATTAAAGTGAATACCTTTCCAGTAATCTGTAGAGAACCATTATAAACCATTGTTCCAGTCTCTCAGAAAAGAGACTGTTTTCAGTGTTGTAGCTCTCCACTGCTTAGGTACTGAATCTGAAAAGGACTCATCAGCCTCATCACTTCACCTATCAGAAGCTCTGCCTGTTTGTAGGCATTTCTTATCCAAACCATTAAAATTATGTTCACAATGTGATAGCCTTGAAGTCATGACTAGTCACACACAGTTTAAAAGCCTCTCATAAAGACACAGCACATCCTCTTCCCAACTTGTCCCTCTGTCCACTAAGGTGCTGTGTTCTGAGAAAAAACACCTGTCCTCAGATGATCAAACTCATCCTTACCTGTATGACCTCTCCATTTCTGATTTCAGCAGCCAACAAAACAAAGTTCTGAAGAGGGTGATCACACAGAGTTGATGCTCGTAAAAGCTGAAGCGCCCTTGTCATCCATTTCACTGGTCCAAAGAAATGAACAGGCAAAGCATTATCAGCTGACCCCCATCCTATATGCATCAGCCTTTTGCCAAAGCCAGAACACTAACCCGATCAGGACCGAGATGTGTTCTGGGAGAGTAACCACCCTCGAGAGTAATCCCACCTCCCTGGAGAGAAGATGTGGCTTAACCAGCAACCCTCTACACAAGAAAAAACACAACTGGCCTTTGATGCCATTCACCCATTAGTACAGTGACAACATAATGTCTTTTAGTGAACACAGCTCCTCTGATTTGATTCAGCTGTCTGTACTGGGCCTCCTCAAAGCTGTCCCCCATCAGCAGCCATTGTCTTTTCTGTTGGAGGGCTGCATCCCACAAAATGCTTCTACAACCTGATTCCCAGTCTGAGTCCCTGCGCTGCCTCCTCTCCTAATCTGGTCAACTGTGCTTGTCTCCCTACAGGAACGTCTCAAGTCCTAGAGCAAGTTTTAAGCACCCAGCTCCCTGGTCCTGGTCCTCACAGCCCTCCTCTTCACCTGTAGTCCTGCAGCTCTAGAGATCTCTCTTGGCAGTAAGGAGCCCTCAGAATCAAATGAGAGCATAAGGGAGGAGAATCCCTCAGCAATGCTGCTTACAGCACCCCTCAGAGCCCTCCTCCCATGCCCCCCACCTTTCCTAACCTCCCACTCTGGCCAGGATTCGCCCTAATTCTTACGAGACTGACATCTTGAAAAGGGAAAAGTAAGGAAAGGATTCAGTGCCTTCCCCCATCACACACACATAAGATGAGGACACTTTGACCCTTTCCTGCGTTTTTCAATTCATTATGACAGATATCTTCACATGGATCCACCCTTTAAGACCTTAGCCTTATGTGGCTTCTTACCACTTTCCTTGTTCCTTATTTACTATAAAACATCAACATCCATCACAATGTCTTCCCCCTGAGCAGGCTGAAATGTGTATGGTGAACAAGGAAACAAGAGACCCCAAGTCCTTTACAGATCTGTGTCCAGAAAACTTAAGACCCATCAAATTCTACTCATCACAAAGCAACTAGGTAACCCAGTGGAGGAGGAAAGATATTTATTTATGCTGTTGTTTAGCAAAATTAAACAGAGAGGGAAATACCATGAGAAAAAGACACTCACCAAGTACTCACCACATGTCAGAAACAGGGACCAGTCTTTCTAAAAAATTTTTATTGGAGTATAGTTGCTTGATAGTGTTGTGTTAGATTCTGCTATACAACAAAGTGCATCAACTATATATACACATATACCCCCTCTTTTCTGGATCTCCTTCCCATTTAGGTTACAGCAGAGCATTGAGTTCTCTGTGCTATACAGTAGGTTCTCATTAGTTATCTATTTTACATATAGTAAGAGCTTATCATGTATACAAAGCCTTCCTAGGTGGCTCAGTGGTAAAGAATCTGCCTGCAATATAGGAAACATGGGTTCAATCCCTGGGCCAGGAAGATCCCCTGGAGTAGGAAATGACAAACCACTCCAGTATTCTTGCCTGGAGAATCCCATGGACAGAGGAGCCTGGCAGGCTATAGTTCATGGGTCACAGAGTCAGACATGACTGAGCGACTAACACACACATTTACAATAGCCAGGACATGGAAGCAACGTAAACGCCTATCAACAAAGGAATGGATAAAGAAGACGTGGTACCAGTTTTGATCACATTGTCTTATTTCATCTTCAAACAATGCTACAGAGTAGGATTTCCTTCATTACCATTGTACAGATGAGGAAAACAAGGTTTAGGGAGACTAAGAAATGTGCCCAGGTTCACATTAGCCTTTAAGGAACAAAAGCAAGAAATTAAACTCAGGGGCCTTGGTTGCAGACTTGTACTTCAGAGCAGTATTTAGAAAATAATGGGGAGCAAAGATGAATATTTTAAAATTATCCAAGAACTTTTCTGACTGTGTTTTCGTGTATCAGTCTTCTATCTGCCTGCAGCCTTGGCACACAATCCTCAATAAGCCCCCATCTGAAGGAGCTGAGCTTAACCAAATTCAGCCTGTCTCAGACAAGAAAACGTGGGAAGGGGGTTCACGATAGGGGACACGTGTACACCCGTGGCGGATTCATGTTGATGTATGGCAAAACCAACACAATATTGTAAAGTAATTAGCCTCCAATTAAAATAAATAAATTTAAATTTAAAAAAAAGAAAAGGTTGCCTAAATATAGCACATCTTAAAGATAGGAGTAATTAGTGAGCTTGGTTCCTCGATGTAAGTGCGCTGAATGAAATGTGAGTGAGTCAACTGAATGAAACTGATTGAGATTTTCTGAAACAATTCATGCACATAATGAAAAATATGCTTGGAATCAAGGAAAAATACTATCTTCCTCAAATCTATGCTTCTCTGTGCAATTTCTCCTCTTCCTGAAACAGTAAGGGAGCCTTCTCCTGCCTTTCCAGGGAAGACAGAGCCACAGGCTCTCATCATCAGCACACCAGTTACCGTGACTGACGTCTGCAGGTCTGACCCATTCATACTCTAGACACCATCTCTCCAAGTGTCCCACAGAGGGTTGTGTGCATACAGACAGGCACCTGTACTGGGAGAGTCCAGAGCAGAGGAAGTGATGGTGTAACATGCATGCTCCATTCTGCATTTAAGGAAGACCTGCCTGACCACAAGAAGGAACAGAAAAGGGTAAAAAGAGGAAAACCACATCTGAACTCCAGAGATCAGGACCTATGTGCAGATAGTTCATTTGTGAGGGGTTCCCTGGTGGCTCAGACAGTAAAAAAATCCACCTGCAATGCAGGAGACCGGGTTTGACCCCTGGGTGAGGAAGAACCCCTGGAGATGGGAATGGCTACTTGCCTGGAGAAGCCCATGGACAGAGGAGCCTGGCAGGCTACCGTCTGCGGGGTCACAAAGAGTCAGACACAACTGAGCATTTGTGAAGTGGTCTCAGGGCACAGGGACAGGGCCTCCGGAAAACATCAAACAGGAAATGAGGAGACACCACTGTAAGGTACATCAGTGAGCAGATGCCCACATGGCTCCTGGGGACAACCCTGCTGGACATCCTCTGAGCTGCTGGGCAGCTGCCCCCCCGGGATGCTCCTTCCTCAGTACTTTGAGTCTGCCCACGACCAGCACAGGGTGGATGGACCTCTGCAGGAATTCCAAAAGGCTTCCCCGACCCAATTCCAAACTGTGTGTGAGGCCTCCCCTCACCAACAAGCAGTCTTCAGGTGCCAGCTGGGCATCTGAAAAATCAGTTCAATTGCAGCACCATCTACCCAGAAAGAGATCAGATTCCTCCGGTAAAGGGCTCAGCCCCACAAGACCTCCCTCTGCTTCTGATGCCAACACAAAGCCATGGTGTTACCTGTGCTTCTAACCAGCCAGCTACAAACCTGAGGTTCTGACAACCCACTCCAACTCAGGATACTGAGCACAAGCCTAGGTTGCCACCTGTCCTGAACCAACTGGCTACAATTCAGAGGCTCCCACAACCCCTTTATTCAGTTCAGTTCAGTTCAGTCGCTCAGTCGTGTCCAACTCTTTGCAACCCCATGAATCGCAGCACGCCAGGCCTCCCTGTCCATCACCAACTCCCGGAGTTCACTCAAACTCACGTCCATTGAGTCGGTGATGCCATCCAGCCATCTCATCCTCTGTCATCCCCTTCTCCTCCTGCCCCCAATCCCTCCCAGCATCAGAGCCTCTTCCAATGAGTCAACTCTTTGCATGAGGTGGCCAAAGTACTGTACTTTCAGTTTTAACATCATTCCTTACAAAGAAATCCCAGGGCTGATCTCCTTCAGAATGGGCTGGTTGGATCTCTTTGCAGTCCAAGGGACTCTCAAGAGTCTTTTCCAACACCACCGTTCAAAAGCATCAATTCTTCAGCGCTCAGCTTTCTTCACAGTCCAACTCTCACATCCATACATGACCACTGGAAAAACCATAGCCTTGACTAGACAGACCTTTGTTGGCAAAGTAATGTCTCTGCTTTCAAATATGCTATCTAGATTGGTCATAACTTTTCTTCCAAGGGGTAAGCATGTTTTAATTTCATGGCTGCAGTCACCATCTGCAGTGATTTTCAGTTCCAATAATTTGATACAATGGCTCACAGAATTCAGGAAAACCCATTCACTCACTAGATTACCAATTTATTACAAAAGAATGTGAAAAGATACAAACCAATGGCCATATTAAAAGATACACAGGGCATGGCCCCAGACAAAGGCATTTTTGTCCCCAGGGAGCGTGGTGCCAGCATACTGGCACATGGAAGTGTCCTGGTTCCCCATGCAGAAGCTCTCTGTCTTTTCTGTTTTTACAGAGGCTACATTACAGAGTCATAAATGACCATACAATCGGCCAACCATGACTGACTCAATCTCCAGGCCCTTTCCCCTCCCTGGAGGCTGGGGGTGGGACTGGAAGTTACAACCCTCTAATCCTGTGCTTGTTCTTCTGGCCACTAGTGCCCATCCTTGAGCTGGGGGGTGAGTGTGTATCCAAAAGTCAATTCATAAGCTTAGCAAGGGGCTTCCCAAGTGGGCTTCCTAGCAAGGGGCTAATGATAAAGAACCTGCCTGCCAATGCAGGAGACATAAGAGACATGGGTTCAATCCCTGGGTTGGGAAGATCTCCTGAAGGAGGACACAGCAACCCACTCCAGTATTCTTGCCTGAAGAATTCCATGGACAGAGGCCCTTGGTGGGCTGCAGTTCATAGGGTTGCACAGAGTTGGACACGACAGGTGACTTAGCACGCACACATGCACACAAGCTTAACAAGAGACACCTTTGTTGTTCTCATCACTTAGAAAAGTCCAAGACTTTTAGGAGCTCTATGCCTAAAATGGAAGAATTTTTCTTCACTGCTGTCTGAATTCACTCCTACACAGTGCGAGAGACTTGTGGCAGAACATTTTTAACTACTACCAATATATTAAGCCAAGCTATCTACAAACTAAAGCTTAGGGGTTTTTTTGTCAGTTGATCATAGGAGTCCATAGGTGAGAGCTACAAAAGAGGCAGTAATGCAACAGAGAGAAGTGACAAGGAGTCTGGGCCACCTGTCACACAACTTCCTGTGCCCTGAGAAGCTGCCTGCATTTGTCCCCGAATGTACCATTTGCACCGAACATGTGCCACCATTACGTTGCCCAACAGTATGGTGCAGTGCTTGGAAGTCACCTGGACAGGGATGGACCACTCCGCTTGCATGTTCATGTGATGGCCCGTGTCAGGTGACCAGTCTCCTGGGGCTCAGCAGGATGTCAAGGGCCGCTTTGTAAACATCAAGCTATAGTTCTGTACTGCGGAGGACATAGCATCACTCCAGAGCCCTAGCAGACTGCGGGGTGACTCAGGAAACAGTCTACTCCTCTGTGACAAGAGCTCCAGCACCGCCAGTTCTGCGGAGTGAGACTGTCTTGATGGATGGACAGCTTTCACCCCAATCTGGACTTTCCATGGAGCCGTCTCTTGCTCTGAGCCATGCTCAAAACCAGTGGCTTTCTGCATTACTCAATAAAAAGGTAAGAGTATGATTCCCAACTGCAGCATAGGCCACCTTCAGAATTCAGATAGGCCCACCATGAATCTCTTTCTTAGTAGTGGGAAGTGTATGGCCCAACAATGTGCCCTTTTGAGGTAGTGACCAGGCATGCCAAAGTCCATGAGGCACTTTAAACCGTGGATCTGAATCCTCCTGGTGTCCATCTCATAGACTCTGGCACATAGGCCCTTTCTAAGCTATCCACAGTATTTTTTACTTCTTCTTCACCACATCTACTTGGCCTGATGTTTTGACATAGCAAAGTAACATGAATCCATACACTTTTAAGATGGTTGGGTTTCCTGAGAAGTATACTACGATGAAATCTTGGAACAAGACAGTGGCAATGTAGTGCTGTCCACCACACGTAAAAGTACACTGCTTTAGACCATCTTATGAGAACTGAGAAAAATCTATGCAGCCGAGGATCTTCTGTATACCAAGTACCAGAGTCTGTACTGATTCATCACAGTCAGGACTCTACGCTCATCACAGCAGTTGTGACTGGACTGCTAATGGGCTATGTGTACAGTCAGCCACTCTCCGCTGTTTGGTTCTGACAAAGGTCAACAAGTAAACTGAGTGGGGTCATATGAGGCATTGTCTAAGGCACTCCAATCAGGAAGAAGCAGCATTTGCCCCCAGCACCCCCTAAGTTGGTCAGGGGCCGCAGCAGGATGCCATCTGCCCCTACTCCCAGATGCGCGTGCTCATCAGAATGGACATCTGTGCTCTCAGAGGGAGACGCCCTGTAGGCGTAGAGAAGACCTGGGCTAGGCACACAGTGCAACCCAGGTGAGACGGCTGCCTACAACGGGACCATAGCAGTGATGAGTATAAAGATGCAGAAGGGAAACTACAAATGTTGTAACCAACAGGTCAGCTGGCAGAGTATTGCAATATTTGCCTGTACCACATGACTGTGTAAAGGTCTTAACTAAGGTGATGGTGGCAGATCTGAGGGAAACAAGATAGCTTCTGTAGACAGTTATGGGGAAGCTATCAGAAGGCAAAGTAACAGCGACTAATTTAACATTTCCTATATATCTGCCCTCAGACTTCAAGATCCTCTGTGACAAAATAATTCCTTGAAAAACTCAACATTGAGAAATGCTGGTTTATACATAAGCAGTCTTCCTTCCTATGAGATTTCCTTCCTAAAATTCAGATTTGTGTATCTGGTTGTCATCTGTGCTACTGACGCCCAGGTATCAGAGAGGAAAGTCCATGCACAGTGTTTGGATCTAAACCAATTTAATGTGGACAGTTCTGATATTTTTCTTTTTGCCTCGTTATATAAGAATGCTAGTTAAAATAAAACTCAAATCAATGAGTCAACAGGACTTGAAATGCAAAAGGAAATCCAACTTCCTGTGGGTTGAAGTAGATGAAAGCGAGCCCCGTGGAGGACTCCCAGCTCACAGGAGCATCGCCGAGCCAGGCAGTGCTCAAGTCTTGGACTCTAATATCCTCATTCTCTCTTTAAAAATACCCATATGCCTCACCTTATTTTCTAAGACTAATTTTGGTGAACAGGAAATCCATGCCTTGGATTTCTTTCGTAGGCCCCAAAAGGGTTCCCAAGCACAGTTGAGCTGCATAATAGCTGTGTATTTTGGATGAGTACCATCCTCTGTGCTAGAGAAAAAGTGAAAGAAAGCCTCAGAGTGTTAAATATGGGTCATAAACAACACTGGAAAAAGGAACTTTGGTTGTGAAAATTAGAAGTTTCCTGTGTCTAGTAGCAGAGACTTGAGCCAGCGGAGGCAGCAGCTTGTTTTAATGATGTTCCAGGAAAGTTTACTTTAATCCCTAGGCAACTGGGAATCTATTTCTTCTAAAAGTGTTGTAAACCATCTTTCTGAATAATCTTGAAGTGTTCTTAGCAATTTCCTTCAAATACAACAAATTTAAATCACTAGAGACAGTGACACAGAGAGACTCAAAATCCTAGACAATTCTGAGAAACTACAGAAATCATAAATAATCAGAATCTTGTCTTTTCCCCCAACTACTGGTGATTTGCAACAGTTTGATCAAGCTTTCTATATTAAAGCCAGAAAACATCATTTTAACTTCTAAAGAAATACTGCTATAGCACAATAATAATCACATTTTCAGTAAATTGCAGGTATGACTTGACCTTCCCCCAAAAGCTGAGATGACTATAGGGAAGGCTATAGGCTAGAACATGGGGTCTATTTCATGTCAAGGGTCAATTATTTCTCATTAGGAAAGAGCATAAGAAAAGCAAAAATTTGTCCAACATACATGTTTTTCTTCCACTAGCTTCCCTAATGAATTACCAGCACTGATGAGGTAAAATTGATTGTATTGATTACCCATAAAATTGATTACCTATTATATTTATGATAATCCCAATACATTTATTATATGAAGCTAAATGGCCTTAAGAAAATATACTATTGTAGGAAGGAAAAGATAAAAGTCTTCCTGTTCACTTAGAGTTTCAGCTGAGGTCCCACAAACTCGTGGAAATGAAGAAAGTTCCTATGGAATAAGGAGGGCTACCAACCCTATAGCTATAAGTGGACAAAAACTAACAAACCCATGGTGGCGCTTGAGAATCCCCAGAGGAGAGTCTGAGGAAGAACCTATATTGAGGCAGTTCATTTAACAGGTCACACAAAAAAGCAGGAGGGAAGGAACAGGGTAATGGAGACAGGGAAGGTGGAAAACGCACTCAGGGCACAGTACTGAGATCGTTGACTTGGGCATCTGGGCTTCAGTCTGCCGAGGGTCCTCTGGGGAACACAGAAAGCCATCTGGGAAGGCCCCCACAGCAGCCGGGCTGGGGCACTTACTACTGGCCTGCCCTCAGTTGAGGGCTAACTGCTGTGTAAACTGCATTGCACATGGGGGCTGAACCTGCAAGCAGGTCCAGGGGATGCGAGCTGCTTTAGAGGAGCTTCTGAGGCAGAAATGGAGAGATTCGTGGTGGACCCTAGGGGTGGGATGATACCCATGTGCTTAGAACTGTCCAGCACATCCCTGACTGAAATAAAAAGTGGGCCAGCAGGATGAGATACAGGACGCCAAGCCTCTGCTGCACTGATCCACCCCAAGCCCATCCTTCCATCTCATGCCCATCCTTCTGCTGAAGACACGTTAGAAATGGAGCAAAGGGAGCAACTTCTTAAAGCAAAGGGCCTCACAGCACCGTGGCCTTGCCTTTACTCTTCCCACAGGGTATAGGGCTGCTTTTCATACCAAGTCGAATGAGGAAGTTAAAAAAGAGCTCTGCCCAGTGCCTAGGGGAAGGCTGCAGTGTTTGGGGGAGAGGGCTGGGAGGCGAGGCCTTAAATCTCATTGCCATCAGGCATCCTTCTCCTCACCAAGAGAAGGGCCCAGGCTTACGTCTGTTTCCAACAGAAAAGAGAATGTTTCTGACTTTTAATACGTATGCCTATGTGCTAAGTCGCTTCAGTAGTGTCCTGCTCATTGAGACCCCATGGACTACTGAAGAGGAAAAGTTAAAATTTTACATAACCTCCTGCTCCTCCTGCCTCTGTAACTCAGCTTGCTCCTTACAAAGTCGGGGTCACGTAGGTCACATAGTCTCAGAAAGTGGGGGCTTACAATACTAGGAATGGAGCTTATCTCACTCACCCTTGTCCTGCTGTTTGCAATTCCCCAGCCCCTGCAAACCTACTTAATCATGCCTGTCCATGTAAAGGTCAGGCATCCCCCTCCCCATCTTGACTGCTGTTCCTGTGCATGTGAAACCCCTTAGTTTAAACTAGCCTATTAGCAGCTAGAGTTGCCCACTATGGCTTGTCTGTAAAAACTCTGTAACCTGTTTTGCTCAGGGCTCAGAGCTTGGAGTATTAACTCCTCTGAGCCCGCCAGCATAATAAATCTGAGTTCTCCAACTCTCTGAGTGTGGTGCTTGGTTTCTTGAGTACTGGTTTCTGCAACACTATGGCTTGCCAGGCTCCTCTGTCCATGGGATTCTCCCGGCAAGAATACTGCAGTGGGTTGCCATGCCCTCCTCCAGGGGATCTTCCAAACCCAGGGATCAAACCCAAGTCTATTATGTCTCAGCATCTCCCATGTCTCCTGCACTTCAGGCAGGTTTGTTACTGCTGAGCCACTAAGGAAGCCCAAATCTTAATATACACCCCTTTAAACTTGATTTTCTTTTCACCTGGAGTCAGTGAGCTAGCTGGAATAGTCTAGGGTGCAGAGCAAGGAGAGGAGAATACAGTCATGAGATCAAAGTGCCTTCTACAATTAATGCAGCAAGGTTACCTATATTCCCACTGGCCTGGGATGCACTGAATGATGGACCAGGATGCTCTTGGAAGGGTATTTCCCCAGCAGTGGCCTGCAGGAAAAGGAACCTGAGGGCTGTGTCGCATGAACCACCGGGTCTGGCGAGGTGGGGGTTGGTGGGAGCAGTCTGCCAGAGTGTGTTTTCAAGGCTGATGGGAGAGGTCAGCCCTGTCGCTAGCTGTCCCCACAAATGCCTGCTCCCTCTTGATGGACACATGGCTGCCAAACTACAGACTGCATTTCCCAGCCTCTCCTACTCAAAGTAACTGCATGACTAAGTTGTCATCAATGTAATGTTAGCAAAAACTTCTGCCTCACTTGCCCAAAGTAAATGTCCACCCTGGATCCGCCTCTTTCCCCTCCTCTCTACCTGAAAATAGACGTGCTCAAGGCAACTTTTTGATCTTGCAGACCAGGTAACACCCCAGGTGATGGTGAAACAGAAGGATGGAAGGAAACCAGGTGACCTTATGAGGCAGAGCTAGACTCCTAACTGAGACAGTAATAAATCTGCTTTATTTAAGCCAGGATTTCCCAACTTTTTTTTTTCCACTATTGCCCCCTTAAAGAGAAAAAATAAATATAATTTAAGTAATTAAATGTTTAATTCAACTCCTTCCTAACAAGAGAGATGAAATGCTAAAAAATATGATTTTATTGAGCTTTGGAAGGCCACAAATCATTTCAATAGCTAAGGATATTTTTCACCCCTCTTTCTTCCCAGATCAATTTTCACCACTACTGAGAACACATGTTTTCAGCTATTAAATGCCTGGTCTCTTTGTTCGAGCAGCTTACCTCTGCCCTCACAAACACAGTGAGGGAACTAAGACAGAGTCCCTTCCGGCTCTTCCCACAAGCTCACTGTTACTAGCCAATGACAGAAGTGTTGCCACAGTAAAGGTCATTAAAGAACCGAGTGAAAAAATAAACACAGATAAAATAGGGAGGTAAAATGGGCATTACGGACTGAACGTTTTTGTCCCCTCACAATCCATATGTTGAAGCCCTCATCCTAAATATTACTGTATGTGGAGACGGGACCTGTAGGGTAGTGATAAAAGCCAAATGAGGTCATGAGGACAAGACCCTCGAATAGCAGGGCTGGACGACACAGGCACAGGCTGTCTCCACCACGAGGGGACACAGCAGGAAGGCAGTCTCCAGAGGGGGGAGACGGCCATGGGGTGCAGGGCTCCAGGCTCCAGAGAACATGTCTCCTCTGTGCAGCCAAGGGTCTAATGCCCTCGGCGTGGCCACATCTCACCTTGTCTCTCCTCTCCCCGACCCACCTGAAGGAGCCAGAGTGAGGGGCACGGCACCCAGGAATGTGAACCAGGAGTTTATCCAAACACAGGAGGCCCAAGCTTCCCTTAGGTGAAAGAGGGGTGGGGAAACTTTCAGCTGAATAAGGAAACAACGTTTCAATTTAGACTGAACTGGCGCTAAGCATGGGTGGCTGCAACCAGGTGCACTAAACGTGGCCAAGAAGAGTTACCCCACGTCTGAGGTCAGGGCAGTGGCCGAGAGTGCCAGGCTGCGACGGTGCAGGAACGGCCAAGAGGAGCTACCCCCCGTCCAAGGCCAGGGGAGCCAGGAGAAGCCACCTCACGTCTGAGGCCAGGGGCAGCGGTCGGGAGGAGCCACCCCAAGTTGGAGGCCAGGAACTGCAGCTGGGAGGAGCCAATCGAGGAGCTGTGGCTGCGCAGGCGCAGGAGGGCCTAGAGGAGCTATCCCAAGTTGAAGGTCAGGAAGGGCGGTGGTAAGGAGATACCCCTCATTCAAGGTAAGGAGCAGTGACTGTACTTTGCTGGAGTAGCCGTGAAGAGATACCCCATGCCCAAGGTAAGAGAAAACCAAGTAAGATGGTAGGTGTTGCAAGAGGGCATCAGAGGGCAGACACACTGAAACCATACTCACAGAAAACTAGTCAATCTAATCACACTAGGATCACAGCCTTGTCTAACTCAATGAAACCAAGCCATGCCTGCAGGGCAACCCAAGACGGGCGGGTCATGGTGGAGAGGTCTGACAGAGTGTGGTCTACTGGAGAAGGGAATGGAAAACCACTTCAGTATTCTTGCCTTGAGAACCCCATGAACAGTATGAAAAGGCAAAATGATAGGATACTGAAAGAGGAACTCCCCAGGTCAGTAGGTGCCCAATATGCTACTGGAGATCAGTGGAGAAATAACTCTACTGAGAAAGAATGAAGGGATGGAGCCAAAGCAAAAACAATACCCAGCTGTGGATGTGACTGGTGATACAAGCAAGGTCTGATGCTGTAAAGAGCAATATTGCATAGGAACCTGGAATATCAGGTCCATGAATCAAGACAAATTGGAAGTGGTCAAACAAGAGATGGCAAGGGTGAACGTCGACATTCTAGGAATCAGCAAACTAAAATGGACTGGAATGGGTGAATTTAACTCAGATGACCATTATATCTACTACTGTGGGCAGGAATCCCTCAGAAGAAATGGAGTAGCCATGATGGTCAACAAAAGAGTCCGAAATGCAGTACTTGGATGCAATCTCAAAAACGACAGAATGATCTCTGTTCGTCTCCAAGGCAAACCATTCAATATGACAGTTATCCAAGTCTATGCCCCAACCAGTAACACTGAAGAAGCTGAAGTTGAACGGTTTTATGAAGACCTACAAGACCTTTTAGAACTAATACCCAAAAAAGATGTCCTTTTCATTAGAGGGGACTGGAATGCAAAAGTAGGAAGTCAAGAAACACCTGGAGTCACAGGCAAATTTGCCCTTGGAATGTGGAATGAAGCAGGGCAAAGACTAATAGACTTTTGCCAAGAAAATGCACTGGTCATAGCAAACACCCTCTTCCAACAACACAAGAGAAGACTCTACACATGGGCATCACCAGCAGATGGTCAACACCAAAATCAGATTGACTATATTCTTTGCAGCCAAAGATGGAGAAGCTCTATACAGTCAACAAAAACAAGACCAGGAGCTGACTGTGGCTCAGATCATGAACTCCTTATTACCAAATTCAGACTCAAATCGAAGAAAGTAGGGAAAACCGCTAGACCATTCAGGTATGACCTAAATCAAATCCCTTATGATTATACAGTGGAAGTGAGAAATAGATTTAAGACACTAGATCTGATAGATAGGATGCCTGATGAACTATGGAATGAGGTTCATAACATTGTACAGGAGACAGGGATCAAGAACATCCCCATGGAAAAGAAATGCAAAAAAGCAAAATGGCTGTCTGGGGAGGCCTTACAAATAGCTGTGAAAAGAAGAGAGGTAAAAAGCAAAGGAGAAAAGGAAAGATATAAGCATCTGAATGCAGAGTTCCAAAGAATAGGAAGAAGAGAAAAGAAAGGCTTCTTCAGTGATCAATGCAAAAAAATAGAGGAAAAGAACAGAATGGGAAAGACTAGAGATCTCTTCAAGAAAATAAGGATACCAAGGGAACATTTCATGCAAAGACGGGCTAGATAAAGGACAGAAATGGTATGGACCTAACAGGAGCAGAAGATGTTAAGAAGAGATGGCAAGAATACACAGAAGAACCGTACAAAAAAAGATCTTCACTACCCAGATAATCATGATGATGTGATCACTAATCTAGAGCCAGACATCTTGGAATGTGAAGTCAAATGGGCCTTAGAATGCATCACAATGAACAAAGCTAGTGGAGGTGATGGAATTCCAGTTGAGCTGTTTCAAATCCTGAAAGATGATGCTGTGAAAGTGCTGCACTCAATATGGCAGCAAATTTGGAAAACTCAGCAGTGGCCACAGGACTGGAAAAGGTCAATTTTCATTCCAATTCCAAAGAAAGGCAATGCAAAAGAATGCTCAAACTATCGCACAATTGAAGGAGATAAGCCCTGGGATTTCTTTGGAGGGAATGATGCTAAAGCTGAAACTCCAGTACTTTGGCCACCTCATGGGAAGAGTTGACTCATTGGAAAAGACTCTGATGCTGGGAGGGATTGGGGGCAGAAGGAGAAGGGGACAACAGAGGGTGAGATGGCTGGATGGCATCACGGACTCGATGGACGTGAGTCTGAGTGAACTCCGGGAGTTGGTGATAGACAGGAAGGCCTGGCGTTCTGCAATTCATGGGGTCGCCAAAAGTCAAGACACGACTGAGTGACTGAACTGAACTGACCTGAACTGGACATTTTAAAACTTAAAGAAGAATTAAAAGGTAAGGGTTTCATACAAGGTGTCACCCAGAGGTGACAGTGGCTTACCCACTGTCAATGTTGTTGCTGTTCAGTGGCTAAGTCATATCCAGCTCTTTGTGACCCGATGGACTGGCACAAAAATAAAGCCATTTCTTTGTTGTGCTCTAGAGCTTCCCTGGTGGCTCAGTGGTAAAGAATCCACCTTCCAATGCAGGAGACACAAGTTCATTCCCTGAGTTGGGAAGATCCCCTAGAAGAGGAAATGGTAATCCAGTATTCTTGCCTGGAGAATCCCATGGACAGAGGAGCCTGGCAGGCTACAGTCCATGGGGTCATGACTTAGCAACTACGCATGCACAGTTGTGCTCTACAGAGTTCAGTGCATAGAGTAGACCTCGTTATTGCACATCCAATAAGGAAAGTAGATCATGCAAACACAGAAGGCCAAACAAAATACCTTCTAAACACTGGTCCTCAGCAGTTACCAAGCCTAGCGAATCCAATTCTGACTGCCTGTATCTTACTTTAAGCACAACTTTTACTTCCCTTGCTAGATACTGATTAGGATTCTAAAGTATGTTCATGAAGCCAAATGATTTAATAGATCAATGACCACTTTGTAACTTATTCTAAAAAGATTAGAACCTTTGTCACAGGGGTTTTCCATTCTCCTAGCCAGAGAGTGTCATTCAATAATTAACTAATGAGATTTTCTATGAATAATAAAGAAAGCTTTGCATCTATTCTTCTTTATCTATTGAAGTCTGAACACCTCAAAGTGATAGAATTATGGGTGACATCCTTTTGAATAATAACAATATTTTTCAAACAGTGACAGAGTTTTTTTGCTTACTTTTTATACAGCACTTTTATTTTGATAAAGCTTCAACACACTGTTGTGACAGTTTTCCAAATTGCAGAGGCAGAGAGTGTTGCTTTATAAAATGTAGTTTTAAAGCACTTTGTTGTAAGGCACTTAGTGACTTCCTATCACTGCCCTTAGTCACAGAATTGGGCGTGTTTTCCCCCCACTTAACATTTCCCACTGAAATTTAGGGGCAATGTCCTCCTGTGGAGAGGAGAGCATGAGCGGTCAGGAAACACCGAAAGAAGTTCTCAGCTTCTTCTTCCTCAGGCCTCTCCCAGTTCTTATTGAACCTAAAGGCCTAAGGGCAAGGCATCTCCAGTTTTAAATGCCAGGATGGAGAGCAAGGAAGGACAACAACTTTCTTAATAAAGGTCTCAGAAAAGTCAAACATCCAAACTCAGAAATGTCACTTATGAAAGCACTTGGATTTCAAAAGCCCCCAAACAGAGTTAACAAGGGAAAGATAAAGTGAAGACCCACCCACTTCTAATCACCTCGGGTTTCCATCCCCTCAGTCCATGCTTCAGCCCCTTCCCCACCCTGAGCGCTTCTCTCCCCAGGGTGGACTGCAGCCCTTCCATTTCCCTCCTCTCCCCACCAGAGGAGACTGGTTTCCCCTCTCACCCAGCTGCCCCAGGCCCCCTCCTCCATCACACGGGGCAGTGGTGGGGACGAGCCCGCGGCCTCGGGAAGGCAGCAGTCATGAGCTCCTCAGGACCTGAGTGCAGTCTTACTCCACCATAGCCCAGCACAGCAAGTATGAGTTACACTTTCTGTTTTGTTTCATTTTAGTTGTGCTTGAATTGAGACACTGGATGAAGATGAGGAAAAGAACCCTGATATTCTTCCAGTGACAGACCACTCTCACAATCTGGGTCCCAGATGTTCATTGCCAGACCTCCAGAGAAGGGTTAAATCTCAAACCTTTTCTTCTCTCCTGCACTCGCTGCCTGGCTGGCTGCCCCACTGCCCCCTCTTCAGCCCCTGGTGGACAGCAGGGGCTACCAAACAGGGCAGAAGCCGGGCGGACAACCGCTTTCTCGAGTCTCTCTGCATAGCTAGATGCCACAGAAGCTCTCTTGGGTCACTAGACAGACCTGCCATGCCCAGACTAACAGCCTTCCAAGAAGCTCTCATTTAGATGAATTAAGTCATGTATAAGCAACATGAAAAAGAAAGATGGGATAAAACGTGCTGTCTCAGCCCTTTCAGTGAGGTCTGGTCTACACCAACAGCCTCGTCCAGTGCTTGCTGCCCTTACTTGGATAAGTTGTTATCCTTCCCTGGAAAGTACTAGAAGTTTCTGTGGCCCATAGCCATTCATTACCAGGAAGAAAGATCACCTCTCATGTGAGGCTCTTTTTTTTTTTTTTTTTCACCATGGTCCATTGGCCATGACTGATGTTGCTTTAAGTAAAGCAGTTAAAACTGCTTAACCTCAGAGAGACTCACACACAGAAGGTGCCAGCTGTGGATCAGATAAAATCCAGAGGAGGCAGAGCAGAAGCAAGTGAGCAGAGGCATTCTGCCACCTCCCACCCCTACCTTCCTAGTACCTAAAGGTGCAAGACTCCACTCCCAGGGTACAGGGTGTTATAGCCCTCATAACAAAAATGCCCAAGAGATAAGATCAGAGCTCTCGTATACCACGAACAGTGCAGAACACCACTGACATGAATCCAGCTTTTAGATTAAGGCCAGTCCAAAGGACAAATATATCATAAACAATAAATATCTGCTTTGGGCTTCCTGGGTATCTATTTTACATATAGTAATGTATATGTTTCAATGCTAGTCTTTCAAATCTTCCCACCCTCTCAGGATAGGATGGGGAGGGAGGTGGGAGGGAGGTTCAGGAGGATGGGGACACATATATGCTCATGGCCGATTCATACTGGTGTATGGCAAAAACTATCACAATATTGGAAAGTAATTATCCTCCAATTAACATTTTAAAAATACACAATAAACAATTATAATAATAAATACCTCATCTTATATTTCACTTACCAGATCTCTTATTAAAACATTTCTTTAAATATCTAACAGTATCATTTTATCCTTCAGTTCCTTTTTCAGTCCTGTTCCAATTATTCTTAGGATAATTATAGAATAAGATTTACTATTTCTCTCAGCAACTGTATTCTTTTAACCATCAAGCTTTTAATGTGAAGCATTCTGTGAGTTTTATCTTAAGATAATAGCTTATAACAAAGTCACCATTTCTGTCAACATACTTAACTCCATGTGAAGACGGGACTAATGGAAAGAGGAATACTGCCTGCAATTTATAACATTTTACAATTCTTGCATTGTTTATGAGCCGGCCCCAGGCATCCGCCTTTAGTCCTTTTGTAAAGACTGCGATAACTGTGGCATGTGAAAGGAAAAAAACTAAAAGGGAGATTTTCTTAAAAATTAGCTCAAGATGCATGAAGTAAACAATTTAGAAAGCCCATAAATAGACAGCTAGCTAATAGTTATTACATTCAATAATCTAGCGTGATATGCATGATGGTTTTGACCTCCAAAATAATTTAGCGCTTTATGAGATTAAAGGCAGAACATTAATTTTTCCCTCTGGTTGTCAAGTCAACCCAGAGACCCATCAAATCCATTTAAATAAAGCCTGCATCATGTAATAATATTAAAGGGAATAAAATATTAATATGGGTCTGTGCTAGAACACTGACCAAAGAGTGGCAGTGAGGTGCCTTTAATTTATGACCGTGACAATCTTTGTACTGAAGCTAGGAGTTAAAGCAATATCTAAGAATTATTTTTCATGCTAGAAGATGGGCCCATTTCAGAAAGGTCATGGGTCATTCAAATGCTGAGAAGTTTTAGTGTCACCAAGAAAAGAAACTCATGAGCTCCATTCTAATTGTATTAATTTGAAGAGACAATGTGAATGCCAAGACTCAGGTGCAATAAAAATTAAAATTTCAAGAAGAAAGGGAAACTTAATTCATTAAGTGAGGCTTGATCATAGAGTTTTTCCCCATCAGAATTTTATCTAAATTAATGTATCATTTACATACACCAAGCTTAATCAGCACTTCTATCAAACACGCTCTGGTTTTTTCTCTGAAGATAATGATTTTCTGGTTTGTTTCCCAGTGAGTTTGCTCTCTGATAAGTGGAGATTTTCAGTACATACCCTTAAGTACTATATTTCTATTCTGAAGACAATGGCCTTATAAGAACCACATTTATTCCACTTAGAGATTTTGGAGAGAAGAGGGTGGAGGTTATAGAGATAAACAGGGTGAGAAACCTATACGCAAGGCAAGCTTTATTGTGCTCAACTAGTTGTTTTACAGATGTGAATATTCAGTAGTCAGGTCCCATTTTACTAAATGAGAAATTTGTATAGTTTTCTATGCTTTGTTTAAAATTTACTTTAAACACACCAAACACACTCTTTCCTGCTAATTTCATTATTTCTCCAGTTGCCACAAGCAAGTTGGAAACCAGAGGTTGTGATCTGGCCTCCCACCATCTATTCCACAGGGCAGCGCCCCTCCCTTTCAGCACAGCTTCCACTGACTTCAAAAGAATCCTTTCTGTGAGGGAACCAGGCCTAAAACACTGGGAGAAACAGAAATCTAGCCATAGGAAGAGAACCCTTTAAGATGCTAATCAAAGCACTGAATTCTCCAAACAAAGTGACTGCTCAGGAACAATCAGATCAGAAGGGAAATTGCAAGCCTTGGAACTGAAGTGGTACCACTTCCCTTCATGTGGAAAGTGCAGGACAGCACAGCTGTGGCACACAGCCACCCAGCAGGGATGTAAACACACTGAGGCCCCGCAGACCCCAGGCTAACCTCAGTCACTGGGTACGAGCAACGTGGACGGACCTGGAGATCGCCATACTGAGCGAAATAAGCCAGATAGATCAAAACAAAAATTCCACTTATATGTGGAATCCAAAAATGATACAAATGAACTTATTTACAAAACAGAAATAGACCCACAGACATAGAAAACAAACCTATGGTCACCAAAGGGGGAAAGGAGAGGATAAATTAGGAGTTTGGGATTAGCAGATAGAAACTACTATATATATAAAATAAACAACAAGGACATACTGTATAACACAGAGTTTGGTTGCTAAGTCATATCTGACTCTTTTTTGACCCCAGGGACTGTAGCCCACCAGGCTCCTCTGTCCATGGGATTCCCAGGCAAGAATACTGGAGTGGGTTGCTATCTCCTTCTCCAGGGCATCTTCCCAACTCAGGGATCAAACCCCTGTCTTGGGCATCTCCTACACTGGCAGGTAGATTCTTTATCACTGAGTTACCAGGGAAGCTCACAGCACAGAGAACTATATTTAATATCTTCTAATAAACTATAACAGAAAAGAATATGAAAAAGAATTTTACATGTATATATAACTGAATCACTTTTCTGTACAGCTGAAATCAACAACATTGTATATCAACTATACATAATAAATCAGCTATATATAAAATTGAAAAATTTTTTTAAACTTAACTGTTTTTAAAAAAGACCTAGGTAGGAGGAATGGTGTTAAGGTCACCGGCTACGGTGACCAGGGAGTCACCTCAAAAATTAATAAAAGCAATGGACACCAGCCCAGTCTCAACATGGTTGTCATCTTTCAGGGCAGACCAGCCTACTTCCTCATCCAGAAGTTAACTACTTCTATTAGTATTTTAATTGCTGCAGTGAGCACTTTTCATGAGTAGCTACAGTACCTTTGAAAAGAGTATCTACATAGATTCCTTAGACAGATGATGGACAGATAGACAGAACTGATACATGATAGACTTATGCACAGGAAACAGGCAATAATGGAGGAGAGGAGGGCATACGGAGAAGTGGAGGATGGGCAGCAGGGAAGCAGGAGCTGGGGGAGGGCCGGGACTGGGAGGAACCAAGGCCAGCTTCCCAGACACATGACCTGTGAGCTCACAGGGGACCCAGAGCTTCGGAGAGTCCTAGGCTTGGTCCAGTGCTCTGCTGTCATTGTCTTGAAGTCCTTCCCAATATTGAGCAAAGTTTCCCATATTTTGATCTTGCACTGGTCACATCAGTTATGTAGCCAGTCCTGGGAGAGAATTTCTGGGTTCTCCAGAAAACAGAGCCTGAGGCAAAAGCAGAAATGCTACCACATTATTGAGGAACAAAACCCAGAGAAACAGCATCGTGTATGAAAGGGAACAACACAGGAAAAGAGGAGGACACATGGGAGATGTATAGAGTCCGCTGTCAGCTAGCGGGAGGGTAACTGATGCCTCCATTTCCCAGGATGTCCTGAGAGAGGCCAGCTAAGCCCTGCATCCCACATGTGCTCGTGCACTGGTTGTTGGAGGAGAAAAGAATTTACTCTCAGCTTCCTCTTCTCCATCTTCCATTAGTCAAAAGCCATTATGTCGAGCTGCAGACTCCTCACACTTGTAAGAAAAGCCAGCATTTTCTCCAAGAAGCAGCCAGGAAAGCCTAGCCAGGCAGGACTCTGGCCAGGGTATGGCTGCAGCAACACTCTCACTATCAACAACGCTCACAGCTCCCTGCCAGAGCAGCTTCTTAGAATGCTGCCAGGACTGCCTACCCACCTCCCCCCACTCACAGAGCCAGGGGCAGAAGCCAAGTCCCATACATACCCACACGAGATGTATCTACACAGCAGATGAGCACAGAGCAATGGCAGTGAGTGTCACAGCCACTCCCAACAACAGCACATAGCAAATGCAACACCAATATAAGCAGCTGGACACACAAAAACAATCTGCGTGACCCATCTCATGAAGTTAAGAAAATAGGTACCACTGCAGAGTTATTTTTAGGACTCCAGGGTGAGCTGGAAAAGTTAGGAGTAAAAGCTACAAAGTGATTACTATAAAAATGTGGATAATGGCCCATGTGAGAAGGAGGGAAAGGACAGTGATGGGAGAGAGTTTAAGGTCACTGATTCAAATGTTGCTGATAGATGAAGTGAGATGGACTTTTCTTACAAGCACTGGATCTGACACTATGGAGGAGGTCAGTGGTCACCTTGGATTATTTAAGTGAAGTCAAGAGAAAGTGGGGAAGAAATAGGGGACAGGTGGTGTGGAAACTCTGAGATTTATTTGTAAAGGAAAGGATGAATGTAGGGCTGTAACTGGAGATGGAAAGGGTTTTGCTTCTTTCTGTTTTAAGGCGTACAGGTCTGCACGTGTACTTATGAGAATTCCCTAGTAGATGGGAAAACTGATAGAAGAGAGGGAAGGAGAGCCTGGTCCAGGTGTTCCACCAGCTGGAGATGAGGGATCTCTGCACCAGCCAGGGGGTAGGAGGGGCATGGACAACCCACACAGTCACAGAAGAGAAGGCAAGTGAAAGTGCCATATGCAGGGAAACGGGAAGCTGGGGTCAGTGGATGTGGCAGAAGTGCTTTCCTGTTATAAAAATAAAAGCTGAAAGTAGGAATGAGAATGAGGAAAAGGGGCTAAGAGTTTTGAAAACAGAGAATGTATGAAACAGTCAACTCAGAGGGCAGAAGGATAAGTTCTAGGGGAAAACAGCATGATCACCTGTAGGGATCTCCTGAACTAGAGATCAGGACTCGAAAGTAAACAGGCACTGCCACTTATGTGCTTCTCCAGCAGTTAGCTGATGCAAGCACACGCTGGCAGAAGCATGGACAGATGCTGAAAAAGTAGGAAATTATATAGCGTTAGAGGCTCCTTTTCAGAGTATTCTCAAATTAGGAAGGGAACTTTGAACTCAACAGTAATCATTCAATATAAAAACAAGAATGCAAATTACTACCTAAACTAATATAAGCCAAACCAATAAAAATCAACATCTTGGCAATGCTGTTTTAGAAGGTAGTATTCAGTTAATTATGTTCAGACATTATTGCCTAACACGCAGTTAAGTTCTAGAGAAAAGTCTGAAATCTGAGACTACAACATGTCAGTTCCCTCACTGACTTAATCCATGATTCCCAGAATCTAAGAAAAAAATGTTTTTCCCCATCTATAAAATAGAAGAGTAGAGGATTTGTTTTCACATTATTAAGTAAGCAAGTAAGGAAACAGCACTTTACTATTGTCTGGAATATTAATACAAGAGCTATATTTAATTTAAGAATATGCAGTATTAATAACAGTAGCACATGTTTGATTACAATGTGTTAATAAGTTTCAGTAATTGCTACATTTTTTAAAAGGGAGAATGGCATTGAAACATGTATAATATCATGTAAGAAATGAATCGCCAGTCTAGGTTCGATGCAGGATACAGGATGCTTGAGGCTGGTGCACTGGGATGACCCAGAGAGATGGTATAGGGAGGGAGGTGGAAGCGGGGTTCAGCATTGGGAACACGTGTACACCTGTGGCAGATTCATGTTGATGTATGGCAAAACCAATACAGTATTGTAAAGTAAAATAAAGTAAAATTTTTTTTAAAAAAAGGAATAAAATTTTTAAATGCCAAAAGTCTTCCCTTCTCTGCACAGAATAATAATGTCTGTTTCTTAAGCAGCTCTTATGTGATATAACATGTTTCCAAAAATCTGAGTGTACTTGCTCTCTTGCTTATATGTGACAAGCACCACATCTTACCAGAAAGAAAGTCCATGCTCCTGAAAAAACCCAATCTGGTCAAAGTAATTTTATAAAAGTTATTGGATATGTTTAATTTCATTGACAAACATTTAAATTTCTTGGACTCACAACATTCTAATTTTAGTGAAGTATATTTTTATCATTTTTGACACAGAAACATAGAGACAATGAATGTTTTCTTTAAAACCTATTATAAAGTAAGTCTATCACTAGAAGGAAGAATGCAAAACAATTCAGCAACATTTTAGTAATCCTAATGTAGGTATCAAGAATCAGGTTTTTAGCGCTTACTTAGAGATTTGTTAAGAATTTCAACTTGCATTCCTTGTATAAGAGTACAGTGCGTATATGTGTGCTAAGTTGCCTCAGTTGTATCCCACTCTTTGTAACCCTATAGACTGTAGCCCATCAGGTTCCTCTGTCCATGGGATTCTTCAGGCAAGAATACCGGAGTGGATTGCCATACCCTCCTACAGGGGATCCTCTCTACTCAGGGATGGAACTTGCATCTCTTACATCTCCTGCATTGGCAGGTGGGTTCTTTACCACTAGCACCACCTGGGAAGCCCAGAGTTTACAGTTCAGTTCAGTTCAGTCGCTCAGTCATGTTCACTCTTTGCGACTTCATGGACTGCAGCACTCCAGGCTTCCCTGTCTGTCACAAACTCCTGGAGCTTACTTAAACTCATGTCCATTGAGTCAGTGATGACATCCAACCATCTCATCCTGTGTCGTCCCCTTCTCCTCCTGCCTTCAATCTTTCCCAGCATCAGGGTCTTTTCCAAAGAGTCAGTTCTTTGCATCAGATAGACAAAGTATTGAAGTTTCAGCTTCAGCATCAGTCCTTCCAATGAATATTCAGGACTGATTTCCTTTAGGATGGCCTGGTTGGATCTCCTTGCAGTCCAAGGGACTCTCAAGAGTCTTCTCCAACACCACAGTTCAAAAGCATCAATTCTTCAGTGCTCAGCTTTCTTTATAGTCCAACTCTCACATCCATACATGACTACTGAAAAAACCATAGCCTTGACTAGATGGCCCTTTGTTGGCAAAGTAATGTCTCTGCTTTTTAATGCGCTGTCTAGGTTGCTCATAGCTTTTCCTCCATGGAGCAAGCGTCTTTTACTTTCAATGGCTGCAGTCACCATTTGCAGGGATTTTGGACCCCCCAAAAAAATAAAATCTGTCACTGTTTGCCATCTATTTGCCATGGGAAAGAATAAGACACAGCAATTGGCTGAAATCTTACAGATAATTAAGTAATTTCTTATAAGGGAAAGGAAAAAACTAATAAATTTGCAATAAGATTGCAAGACTAGATCATTTTGTTAAGGAGCATTTTTATTAATGTGTGGGGGGGGGTGTGTGTGTGGGTGTATATGTGTGAATATGTTTGTTAGGTATAACTCATTATTTCAAAAGGTATTTATATAAAATAAAGGATAACTAAACACATAAATTTATTCCTCCCAAAATTTTCATTTTAAGTCCAGTTAGACAATAATGCAGAGAAAGGATTTATAATTGGTATCTAGAGCACTATTGCATTTTTTACTAGCATATGAATGACTTATGCTACTGGTATATAACAACAAGATAGTTAAAAGTTAACTTTCACTGAATGAGTACATTTGATCTTATGTGATCCTCTATTTTGACTACCTTTCTTTTGTCTTGTAATATAAAGCAGAACATAAAGTCATAGCCTAGTCTTTGGGGTGAAGACAAGTTTTACAAGAAGAAATGAAAGAGAAAGAAAACTCAAATTCAGCAACAGCAAAAATCAAACAAGGGAAGGAGAGTAGCTTGGCACTATAAATACTGGGCTACAGAAACCTAGAAAGAAAAAATTCAGAGACCTAGAATTTCTCTGAATTTTAAAAACGCATGCACCGACTGTTATGTTGCGCTACACCTGGGATGTCTGGGGCAGTGCCACATCGGACAACTGAGTACGTCCACGACAAAAGCTATGACTACTCACTATGTGAGACACAAGACTAGTGGCAGAGCCTTATTCTCCTAAAAGATCACTAAGGAAAGAAAGTGGGTTAAAAAACTCCTAAGAATGGTCCTAATATTCCACAGTCTGGAAAGAAGAAAACTCAGGACATGGATGAGTGGGCAACTCTGCAAACACTCAGAGGAAGACTTTCAGTAGCAGAAGTCCCTACAGCCTCCTGGGGGGGGGGGGTCAGAAACAAGAGAAGATATGGGGGTATATCATCCTCTGTAGGAGAGAACAGCAAAAAATCAATGGCTATAGGTTCTAGGAGGAGACTATAGTAGGATTTCAGAGGGAAAATCAAGTCTGAGAATCCAGAACAAGGGCTGTGTGTCTCCCTCTCCTACCCTTAAACCATCAGGCTGCAGAAATGTAGATAGAACAGACAGCCAGCCCTCAAAATATAGCACCGAAGTAACAACCCAAACCACTCTTCAGAAGAAGGGAAACATATGCTGGAGCGAATGCAGAGAAAAGGCAACCCCCTGCACTGTTGGTGAGAATGTAGACTGATGCAGACATTATGGAGAACACTATGCAGATTCCTTAAAACCCTAGGAATAAATCTACCATGTGACCCACCAATCACACTACTGGGCATATACCCGGAGAAAATCTCAATTCTAAAAGATACATGTACCCCAATACTCACTGCAGCACTATTATATCCAGGACATGGAAACAGCCTAGATAACTATCAACAGATGAATGAATAAAGATATAGTATATAGATATATGAGTGTGTGTGTATACAATGGAATATTAACCATAAAAAAGAATGAATCTGAGTCAGCTGTAGTGAGGTGGATGAACATAGAGACTGTTATGCAGAGTGAAGAAAGTCAAAAAGAGAAAAGCAAACATATTAATAGTGTATTACTGCATATATTGGGCTTCCCTGATAGCTCAGCTGGTAAAGAATCCACCTGCAATGCAGGAGACCTATGTTCAATCCTTGGTTGGCAAGATTCCCTGGAGAAGGGAAAGGCTACCCACTCCAGTATTCTGGTTTGTAGAATTCCATGGACTCTATAGTCTATGAGGTCACAAAGAGTCGGACACAACTGAGCAACTTTCACTTTCACACTTCACTTTACTGCATATATTGGGCTTCCCAGGTGGCTCAGTGGGTAAAGAATCCTCTTGCACTGCAGAGATGCAGGAGACGCAGGTTCGATTCCTGGGTCAGACAGATCCCCTGGAGGAGGGCACAGCAACCCACTCCAGTATTCTTGCCTCGAGAATCCCATGGGCAAGAGAAGCCTGGATGGGCTATGTCCACACGGTCAAAAAGAGTCAGATGTGACTGAAGCCACTGAGCACGCAAGCATATATAATATGTTGAAGCTAGAAAAAATGGTACTGATGGACCTATTTTCAGGAAAGGAATGGAGATGCAGATGTTGAAAATGGATTTGTAGACTCAGCAGGAGGAGAAGAGTGTGGGATGAATTGAGAAATACCATTGACATATATACACTAGAATGTGCCAAATAGCTGGTGGGATTTTGCTATGTAACACAGGGAACCCAGTCTGGTGCTCTGTGATGATGTAGAGGGGCGGGATGCAGGGAGGAGAGGGAAACTCAAGAGAAGGGGGATATATATATACAGGTGTTCAAGCTGGATTTAGAAAAGGCAGAGGAGCAAGAGATCAAATTGCCAACATCCACTGGGTCGCAGAAAAAGAAAGAGAATTCCAGAAAAACATCTGCTTCATTGACTACACTAAAGCCTTTGACTGTGTGGATCACAACAAATTGTGGAAACTTCTTAATGAGATGGGGATTCCAGACCACCTTTCCTGCCTCCTGAGAAATCTGAATGTAGGTCAAGAAGCAATAGTTAGGACTGAAATGGAAAAATGAACTGGTTCCAAAATGGGAAAGGAGTACTTTAAGGCTGTATATTGTCACCCTGCTATTTAACTTCTATGCAGGGTACATCATGTGAAATGCTGCGCTGAATGAAGCACAAGCTAGAATCAAGATTGCCAGGAGAAATATCAATAACCTCAGATATGCAGATGACACCACCCTTATGACAGAAAGTGAAGAGGAACTAAAGGATCTCTTGATGAAAGTGAAAGAGCAGAGTGAAAAGGCTGGCTTAAAACTCAACATTCAGAAAACCAAGAGGCCCATCACTTCATGGCAAATAGATGGGGAAATAATGGAAACAGTGGCAGACTTTACTTTCTTGGCTCCAAAATCACTGCAGATGATGACTGCAGCCATGAAATTAAAAGATGCTTGCTCCCTGGAAGAAGAGCTATGACCAACCTAGATAGCATATTGAAAAACAGAGACGTTACTTTGCCAACAAAGGTCCATCTAGTCAAGGCTATGGTTTTTCCAGTGGTCATGTATGGATGTGAGATTTGGACCATAAAGAAAACTGAGTACTGAAGAATTAATGCTTTTGAACTGTGGTGCTGGAGAAGACTTGTGATAGTCCCTCAGACTGCAAGGATATCCAATCATTCAATTCTAAAGAAAAGCAGTTCTGAATATTCATTGGAAGGACTGATGCTGAAGCTGAAGCTCCAGTACTTTGGCCACCAGATGCAAAGAACTGACTCATTGGAAAATACCCTGATGAGGGAAAGATCAAAGGCAGGAGGAGATAGGGACGATAGAAGTTGAGATGGTTTGATGTCATCACTGACTCAATGGACATGAGTTTGAGCAAGCTCCATGAATTGGTGACAGAGAAGCCTGCCGTGATGCAATCCACGGGGTCACAAAGAGACTCAACTGAGTGATTAAACCGAACTGAACTGATGACTGTTTCACGTTATTGTATAGCAGAAAGCAACACAACATTGTAAAGCAATTTTCCTCCAATTAAATAATTTTTTTAAAAAAGAAAGGAAATATAGCAAAAAGAATTTACCCACACAATGTAAGAATGGAAAGTTCTAGCAAAATGCCCTGTAAACGACGAGCTACATTAAAATGTATGCCATGGCAATAACACAAGGAACTACAGTTTAAGAGCATCTCAGCAAGTGAATGACAGAAAGAGAATTCAGTCATAAAGAAAATACAATCCAAAGAACAAAATTTATTCCCTACAAATACTTTACACTGCAAAAGAATTTTAAAGAAAATTAATTCGATAAAATAAAAGCTCAAAGGCAAAACAATAAGACAGAAAAAGGAATGTTGAGCTAAAGGGGAAATTGAAGAACTAAAAATTAAGGTCTGCATTATTGTAGATCTACTAAATAAATTAGAAGCAGCAAGAAAAAAAGTTTGAAAATTTAAGTAGCATGGAGAATGTCTTGAAATGCCTAGACATGCATTAATTAGAGGAAATTAAAAGCACATGAAAAGATGCTCAACATCACTCATTATCAGAGAAATGCAAATCAAAACCACAATGAGGTACCATTTCACGCCAGTCAGAATGGCAGCGATCCAAAAGTCTACAAGCAATAAATGCTGGAGAGGATGTGGAGAAAAGGGAATCCTCTTACACTGTCGGTGGGAATGCAAACTAGTACAGCCACTATGGAGAACAGTGTGGAGATTCCTTAAAAAACTGGAAATAGAACTGCCTTATGACCCAGCAATCCCACTGCTGGGCATACACACCAAGGAAACCAGAATGGAAAGAGACACATATACCCCAATGTTCATCGCAGCACTGTTTATAATAGCCAGGACATGGAAGCAACCTAGATGTCAATCAGCAGATGAATGGATAAGAAAGCTGTGATACATATACACAACAGAGTATTACTCAGCCATTAGAAAGAATACATTTGAATCATTTCTAATGAGGTGGATGAAACTGGAGCCAATTATACAGAGTGAAGTAAGCCAGAAAGAAAAACACCAATACAGTATACTAACACATATATATGGAATTTAGAAAGATGGTAATGATAACCCTATATGCGAGACAGCAAAAGAGACACAGATGTATAGAACAGTCTTTTGGACTCTGTGGGAGAGGGAGAAGGTGGGATGATTTGGGAGAATGGCATTGAAATATGTATAATATCATATAAGAAATGAATCACTAGTCTAGGTTCAATGCAGGATACAGGATGCTTGGGGCTGGTGCACTGGGATGACCTGGAAGGTTCGGGGCGGGGGGGGGGGGATGTGGGAGGGGCATACGGGATTGGCAACACGTGTACACCCATGGCAGATTCATGTAGATGTGTGGCAAAATCAATACAATATTGTAAATAATAATAATAATAAATTTTAAAAATAAATAACAAAATTAAAATTAAAAAAAAGAAACAAATAAACATAAAGAGCAGATAAATGACATCCATCATTGAAAATAGATTAGGAAAGGTGTGCAGGGAAATACAGAAGTATTTCCCTAAATTTAGAATAAAACAAATTAAAAAATTAAATATACTTTCTGATATGGAAAAAGGCCACAGAAAAAGTAAGACTGCTAGCTTCTTCTTAAGTTACTAAATTTCAAAGGTAAAGTCAGAATACTTCGAGCATCCAGGAAGAAAAAATAAGTAACATTAAAGAAGGAAGATCACACTGGTTTCAGGCTTTTCAACAGTGACATCTGAGAGCAGGAAGTAATGGAAAATATCCCCAAAACCCTCAGGGAAAAACAGCATGGTGTAATATCATAATGACCTACTAGTTCCTCAGCTAGAAAAGCAACTAACAGAGATTCTCAAGTGCTCAAGATTGCTGGGCTTTCTAAGTACAAATTGTATTGAATGGTATTAAAAAATATTTGTGTAGACCACAGTGAAAATTTCATTAAAAACATATACTTGGTTTTTTAAACATTTGCTTTTTATTTCTGTGTTTAACTTGTAATGTTTTTTATTGAAATACAGTTGATACACAATGTTGTTAAATTCAGGTTACAACAAAGTTACAGTTATAAATATATATTTTATTCTTTTCTAGTATAATTCACTACAAGATAGAGTTTAGTTCTCTGTGCTATACAGTAGAATCTTGCTATGTGTTTCATACATAGCAGTGAAATAAATGAATTTTTAAATTTAAAAAAAATATATATATATACATATTGGTTATTGTTTAGTGGCTAAGTCATTTCAGACTCTTTAGTGACCCTGGACTATAGCCCACCAGGTTCCCAGGTCCATGGGACTTTCCAAGCAAGAGTACTGGAGTGGGTTGTCATTTCCTTCTCCAGGGGATATTCCCAGCCCAGGGATCAAACCTGCGCCTCCTGCATTGGCAGGCACACTTCCAGTTCTTTACACTGAGCCTCCAAAGAACCGTGTGTGTGTGTGTGTGTGTGCATACATGCATGTGCACATGTGTGTATAGGTGTGTGCATCTGTTAACCCCATACTCATAATTTATCCCTCCCTGCCACTCATACCCCTTTGGTAACCATAAGCTTGTTTTCGTTCTGTGAGTCTGTTTTTATTTTGTAAGTTCAATGTACCTTTTTCTTTTAGGATTCTTTTTTTTTTTTTTTACTTTATTTTACTTTACAATACTGTATTGGTTTTGCCATACATCAACATGAATCTGCCACGGGTGTACACGTGTTCCCAATCCTGAATCCCCCTCTCACCTCTCTCCCCATACCATCTCTCTGGGTCAACCCAGTGCAACAGCCCCAAGCATCCTGTATCCTGCATTGAACCTAGACTGGTGATTCATTTCTTATACGATATTACACATGTTTCAATGTCATTCTCCCAAATCATCCCACCATCTTCCTCTCCCAGAAAGAATGAAGGGATGGAGCCAAAGCAAAAGCAATAACCAGTTGTGGATGTGACAGGTGATAGAAGCAAGATCCAATGCTGTAAAGAGCAATACTGCATAGGAACCTTGAATGTCAGGTCCATGAATCAAGGCAAATTGGAAGTGGTCAAACAAGAGATGGCAAGGGTGAACGTCGACATTGTAGGAATCGGCAAACTAAAATGGACTGGAATGGGTGAATTTAACTCAGATGACCATTATATCTACTACTGCAGGCAGGAATCCCTCAGAAGAAATGGAGTAGCCATCATGGTTAACAAAAGAGTCCGAAATGCAGTACTTGGATGCAATCTCAAAAACGACAGAATGATCTCTGTTCGCCTCCAAGGCAAACCATTCATTATCACAGTTATCCAAGTCTATGCCCCAACCAGTAACACTGAAGAAGCTGAAGTTGAACGGTTTTATGAAGACCTACAAGACCTTTTAGAACTCACACCCAAAAAAGATGTCCTTTCATTAGAGGGGACTGGAATGCAAAAGTAGGAAGTCAAGAAACACCTGGAGTCACAGGCAAATTTGGCCTTGGAATGCGGAATGAAGCAGGGCAAAGACTAATAGAGTTTTTCCAAGAAAATGCACTGGTCATAGCAAACACCCTCTTCCAACAACACAAGAGAACACTCTACACATGGACATCACCAGATGGTCAACACCGAAATCAGAATGATTATATTCTATGCAGCCAAAGATGGAGAAGCTCTATACAGTCAACAAAAATAAGACCAGGAGTGGACTGTGGCTCAGATCATGAACTCCTTATTACCAAATTCAGACTCAAATCGAAGAAAGTAGGGAAAACTGCTAGACCATTCAGGTATGACCTAAATCAAATCCCTTATGATTATACAGTGGAAGTGAGAAATAGATTTAAGGGCCTAGATCTGCTAGATAGAGTGCCTGATGAACTATGGAATGAGGTTCGTGACATTGTACAGGAGACAGGGATCAAGACCATCTCCATGGATGCAAAAAGCAAAATGGCTGCCTGGGGAGGCCTTACAAATAGTTATAAAAAGAAGAGAGGTGAAAAGCAAAGGAGAAAAGGAAAGATATAAGCATCTGAATGCAGAGTGCCAAAGAACAGCAAGAATAGATAAGAAAGCCTTCTTCAGTGATCAATGCAAAGAAATAGAGGAGAACAACAGAATGGGAAAGACTAGAGATCTCTTCAAGAATATTAGAGACACCAAGGGAACATTTCATGCAAAGATGGGCTCGATAAAGGACAGAAATGGTCTGGACCTAACAGAAGCAGAAGATATTAAGAAGAGGTGGCATGAATACATGGAAGAACTGTCCAAAAAAGATCTTCACTACCCAGATAATCATGATGATGTGATCACTAATCTAGAGCCAGACATCTTGGAATGTGAAGTCAAGTGGGCCTTAGAAAGCATCACTACGAACAAAGCTAGTGGAGGTGGTGGAATTCGAGATAAGCTGTTCCAAATCCTGAAAGATGATGCTGTGAAAGTGTTGCACTCAATA